>NW_009918694.1:0-12749 GCF_000696875.1 Nestor notabilis
ATTGTTCTGAGCGGTTACGGATGAAGTAATAGGCCTCACTTGCTTCCAGCTCCCATCAACAGCCGCTGCGTTACTACGTTCTTAAGAAGGGAGGACAGAACACGGAGCGTTGCTGAATTTCCATTTAGCGCCATACGATACGTATTGCATTCTGTCTGGATGCTCCTTACAGGCTTAATATAAAGAGATTTCCTCAAAAGATCATCAAATTACATGGTCAGACGCTTGTAAATTAAGGAATGGCAGACACACTGTAGCCATAGCTCCAGCAAAAGTAAAAAAAAATAACCCAAAACATGTAATTTTTAAAATCAATTCTTAGTATGATTGTAGATCTCTAGGTACTTAAGAAATGAGAAGAACTAGCTTTTTTGTTTTGCAAATGAAAAACAAGGTACAAGTGGATGGAAGTGACTTGCAGCATCACCTGGTTGCGAATGAGACCTGTATCCTGTAATTCTCCCACTCGCCACACACTGTCAAGGAAAAATGCAATGCATTTACACAACAGGGGGAAGATTACAGTGCAAGAATGTCTTCTCCCAAATTAAGAGAAAAATAATGTATTTTATTTTGTTTCTATTTTCTCTGTGTGTTTTTTGTACATTTAAGACAATGAAGCTAGTGAAAAGCCTAAAGCACAAGTCTTGTGAGGAACGGCTGAGGGAACTGGGGTTGCTTAGTTTTGAGAAGAGAAGGCTCAGGGGGACCTTACTGCTCTCTACAACTACCTGGAAGGAGGATGGAGGGAGGAGGTGGCTGGTCTCTTCTCCCAAGTAACAAGTGATAGGACAAGAGGAAACGGCCTCAAGCTGTGCCAGGGGAAGTTTAGACTGGATATTTGGAAAAATACCTTCACCAAACAGGTAGTCAGGCATTGGAACAGGCTGCCCAGGGGAGTGGTGGAGTCACTGCCTCTGGAAGTACTCAACATGAAGACAAGGCCTTCAGTGACATGGTTTAGTGGTGGACTTGGCAGCCCCCGGGTAACAGTTGGACTTGATCTTAAACGTCTTTTCCAACCCAGCTGATTCTATGATTCCATGTTTTTTCATAAAAGCATAGAAAATAAGTGTCTCTGCCTGGTTCAACCCAAGTCTTCCACAATTGCTACAAGTATCCTGGTAGCTCCCAGCCATTCTGGTCAGAGATGTCTGTGCCATAAGGTGGTCAGTAATGCATGTGTTCCTCCACTAGGTCCTGGATGCTGGGAATGCTCTGGGAGGCTTCCATTTATGCCCCCACAAATCCCTTTATGCTCACTCCAGGTTATTCCTAGCCCATTTTGTTTCAAGGGAAGGCTGACATTATGCCTCCTCACCTCTTCAGGCCACCTTTTCTCACACAAGTTTGTGTGTTTTGTGTTTACTTCTGGGCTATTTTTTGCACTTTTAAGATAGTTAAACTAAGATGGTCAGGTTAGAGAAGATAAAAGCCAAGGTGCTTTGGCAGCTGCTTTCAGGTTTTTGAGCTGCAGGTAATTCAAGAAGTACAGGAAGGTGGTGGCTGCCACAAAGAAGCATGATTTCTCTCATCCAGTTTTCACTGAACTCAGCAGTGCTCTGTTCACTGACACTCACAATATTCTCAACAGTTTTGGAACTGATCCAGTATGGCATAGAAAACGTACCGAAAAACAGACAGAAAATATCCCAAGGCTGAGGTTCTGCTTATTCTAAAGAAATGCCCACTTATTCCTGAGTTCAGAATTATTTGATATTCTCATTAACTATACTTTAATGAGCTAGAGAACATGCGTATTAAATTTCCTAACAACATATGGTTTGGAGGGGTTACAGGTATGCTAGGAGAGATGAATAAAATTAAAATCCTAAGAAGCTGGAGATACAGTTTGAAAAACAGGACATAATTCAATCAGAAATAGTGCAAGCTTCCACATCAAGGTAGAAATCAACAACTATATAAATAGAAGATTGAGAATAACTGGCTGAATAGTTGGTAGGGTTTGGGTTTTGTTTTTTTTTTACTTTCAGAGAAAATATTTGGGTATGCAATAGATCATAAGCTGAATGTGGGTTAACAGTACTACACTGACACAAAAAAAGGAGTTAAAAAGAACCCAGAAGAGCAGTAATTGAATGCTGCCCCACTTCTCTCATCCCCTTGGTGGCAGCATAAGCAGTAGCAATGCTACCCTAGATTATGCATTTTCTCTTCCCCATTTTGTTTCTACTTCTGCCCTCTCTGAGACACAAGTAGTCCCAGCTCAACATTTCCCCAAGGCTGCAAAATTTAATCTTCCAGGACTGCTGAGGCACATTTCCAAAGTAATTCTTCTGTTGTGATATGAATTGTTAATGCCTCAACCAGACTGTCCTTTGCAGTTTGGGGTTCTGTGCATCAGAGAAAGTACGTGTGGGAGAAATCAAGATGGTTGTGGGGAGAACAGTAAGTGTGATAAGAACTGTGAAGTCCCAAAAGAGAAAAAGAAAATAACAGTCCAAATATCCAAAAGGCTGCTGCAAATGCAGGGAAGAGCTGCTCCCCATACATACAGTACAAGAGTACAGCAGTAGAGATGTTCTGGGATAGTCTGTCCAGCAGGGATGGGAATCTCAGTCACTGAAGGCCTTTTCAAGAACAAGTTAGACAAGTATCTATCCAGAATTACAGAGGCAGTATAGATTCCAGCTTGGGGCAGGACAAGGGACTAGCTGAATCCCAGGGGTTCTTTCTGCCTTATTTCAAAAGACAAATATAAGGCTTTTTTCTGTCCAGGATGGTTTCCCCTGACAGATTCCACAGATCTGATGCAAACAAGTTCAAGCTGATCAAAAAGGGTCCCTTAATTTTTTTACATTTTGGAAAAAAAAAAAAATCCACATCTGATTGCTTCACCAATGTAAGAATAAGCCACTTATCCTTTTTGACTTCAGGAGTATATAGTTTTTACACAGTGGCTTTTTGCGCTCTCCTTGGCCCAACGTATTTTCAACTACCATCTTGCATCACTGTCTCATAGACCTGCCTTTTTGTTAGGCCTTTTTACTGCAAAGAAGAAAACAAAATCTATCTGCAAAGAAGAATTACCATAAGCAATTCATAGCACGCATACAGAAAGAAAGAAGACTTGAAATAAAGTCAAAAAAAGAATAAATGAAGGCAAAGAAAAGCATTTGTCTCTGTCTCCAGAGGTTCCAAACATTATTCTGCAGAGGTAGAGATAATTACAAACTTACCTCCTGGTTATTTTGGAATCAAAGGCAACGGCAGGGATGAAAAAGATAGAAGAAAAGATAGGAAATATTACAGGATGCAAAATGAGTCATCACTATTATCATGGTATCAACCATACTTGCATTTTACAAACTGTGCATAATTGTGTGTGACATCACAGTAAGCTGTCTAGCCTTACTTATGATTCCTCCACCTTTCCATCTTCACCAAACCCACTTTCCACACCTTGTGAGCAACATCTGGGCATGGCTTCTCACATCTTCTTAGCAAAGAAGCAGAGTGCTACAGGCAGCAGTCCACAACACTCATTTTCTAGCCAAGGGCCAAAGCAGAGCTGCAAAGTATGAGAAGTTAGTAGGATGATTTTGGTCCTGGGAATAGAATAGATAGGATATTGTGTTTGGAGTAGGGACTTCTGTTTTTCAAAAATGAAGGAAATAGAAGAATTCTTGGTGGGGAATTATGGGGGAACAGACGAAAAGATAACTACCCTCAAACCTACTGCCTCCTAATCCAAAAAGTATCTTCATGATGCTTGGTGGTTAGAATGATGGCTTTGGGGTGTGTTTGGTAAAAGCATCATAAAGAATTCACCTGCTATCACTAATTGACAGAACAGAGATGGGGAACTGCTGGGTCAGCAAGTCCGCTGTTGTATAATCAATAGCAACCATATCATATGTAACCCTTTTAGACATAAATTTATTGCATAGCACTTTAAACCTTGGTATTCCTATGGGACAGCTGCTAAAAACCCGAGTTCTTTGGCTGAGTATGAACTTTTAGCATATCTGGCTATTCCCATTCATTCTTTTACCAATATTTCCCTTAATGGTTCTTCTTTGTGTCTAAAGTTCATGTTTTGAAGCATTTAGATATAGCAGTCATACCCATGCTCACTCATCCTTTTGTCAGACTAAACAAGTGAAACTTCCTTGCTCTCTTAAAACTGAGTGCCCATTCCTCATCATTCAGCAGTCCTTCCATATCAGTCCCAGTTAACTTATCTAGAACAAGGAGAAACAGAACTGTATCAATAGCCTCCAGAAGGCCCTGTACTCATGTGACATTAATACTTCTCTCACCAGCAGAAATCTCTTCCAATCTTTGCTGGGTTCATAACTGCCTAGCCCAATATTATGGGAGTGATACTCCCTATTCTCCTGCAAGTATACTTATGTACTGGGCTGTTTCTCCTTCTTAATCACTACCATTAGAAAAACCTCCAGTTTACAGTGCTAATTCCTGTTAAAAGCTCCTAAGTGCATGAGTATGCACTAAATTGTTATCAGATATAATCTAATTTCTATTTGTGTAGTTTTCAGAATTGTCTAGTTCTTTCCATACAACTTGTTCTCTTCTGCTTTAATGATACCTGTCATCATTAACAGATTACTATGCTTCCTATTTTTGTGCCATGCTCATGTTCTTTTGTCTTTCAAAAATCATTCTTACACCTTGCATAGACTTAGAATCAGACTAGTGCAACTGCCTAGAATATTATTACCCTTCTGTATTATAAGAAAACCAACAGGATTTCCTATTTCTTTATCAGGAAAAATATTTTAAGCCCATTCTCATTAATATTAATAATACTAGGAATTATATCCTGTTCACACTGAAAATAATTTGAAAAGTATTTCTAGTTTAAGCAAATCAGTAACAAGTAAATACTGACTGAAGGATGTATTAATATGCAAAGCTACATAAGAACTGAGAAACAGCTTTAGAAAGAACCAGGAGACTAGAAAAAGCAAGTAACCAAAGAAGGAAAACTGCAGTCTTGTCCCAGACTAGTAAATCCACGTCCTATTTCAACTAAACTAGTAGAACAATTAATAGGTGAATACAACCACATCACTTAGGGCACAATAGAACTGAGAACTGCAAGTAATATTGGTGATCATGAAAAAACTGCATTGCCAGACAAGCCCAAGTGTCTTTTAAAATTGTTTTATTTAGCAGAATACTTACAAAAATTACAGATTACACCCCCCCCACAAAAGTCAAAATTAATCTCAAATAGTATGGAATTACAGCAAACACCAATGACTTTGGAAGATGGCAGCCAGTGGGAAATGGCAAATGTAACTTATATGCAATGTAGTTAAACATTTTTATATGTCTGAAATTCTTAACATGAAGATAATTTTTATGCAATTGCCAGGAAAAATAAAAATTACTTAAAGGTTATAAACAAATGACAAAAACAAGTGAAGGAAAGTGGCTACTAAGGACTCCCAAGTACGGTTTTTATATCCAGATTGTTTTACCATCTTCAAAGATCTAAAAAAGGGAAGACGTGTAGATCAAAAATCCCCAAATGAGAAGCTTTTGGAGCAGTTTCCCAGCCAGTCAGTACAGAAGATAAAAGAACCAAATAAATCAAATGGGCCATTAGACAGAAGATTAAGGTTGGAAAAATTCAAGCAGGTGGTGGAAGATAAACCCTGAGGTGAAAGATCTGTGCTGTGTCTGTAGCAGCAGGTAAGATGGTTTTCTAATCTCTTCAGTGTTCCATTTACCTAGTACATTACTATATATAAAATCACGGGAATACAGAAACGCCAGGCACAGCAGCTCATGACACAGAGACACAATTACAGTACTCAGGCTTCAGCTGGACAATAGGTTTTCAATCGAGGCTCTTTTTGAGCAAGTAAGTGTTGCAAAAGTGGAAGACGTGTGGCTCAGTACAGTACAGTGGTTTGTCTCCTCAATTCTCACCAGGGCACAGGCAGAGCAGGCTGGCAGATTACAGCTTAGAGCAGCAAACTGCACTTGGCAGTGGAGTCACGAAGTTGTAAGGTGTGCGCAGTGGCACACTGCATATGCTCCCAGAAAAAAAAAAAACATGTCCAAATGACAAGGCACATAAAAGGTGGCACAAGTCACTTGTTAAATGGGCTTCAAAACATACACAGAAAAAACATAAGCAGAAGAAACATAAGTCGAATCATTATGGCATACAGTACTTTGCAAAATGAACAGAATTTACAGTCGTAAAACTCAAATAGCAGAAGGGTGTGTTCATGTGTGGATGTGAACTGTGAGAGGGTGAAGAGTTACATATTGTAACTTGTGTCATATTTGTCACATTTCTTCCCATTCTTGGTACTGGGTTGTTTCAAGGGCCTCAGAGTACAAGAGGTACAGATAAAAACAATGTAGTCTCTGGCCTTTACAGTTTACAAATTAAGTTAACAAATGGAAATAGAAAGAGTACAATGGAACAGAGAGCGCACTAGTCATCCTGACAGGCAGTGGACTTGGCACGCCAGCTGTCTAGCTACGCTTGTTTTGAATAGCCACCAAATTCCTACTCTGTACACCCCATTCCTGGCACCTGTTTTCTGATCAAGTTGTACCCAGACTGCAACTTGAAACAATAGAAACAACGTACTTGTGGAGGATTTTGACTAGTCTGTTCTCTCTTGGGAAATAAGTATGCTTCATTCTTCAAAGAGAGTCCCCAGTGGTCAGATGCTACAACCAAGCCAGTACATGTACATATGATATAATAAAGCATGCTTAAGTTGCTGTAAGTATGATGCCAAATAATAAGACATAATTCTCTGCTAAGGTTATAGAGAAAAAGGCTAAATTGTTAGTTATAAGGCTGAGATACCAAGAAAAATAGGAAATTATTTCTTTAAATTCCTTAAGATCCTGGATATTAATCTGGAGTAGGGTATTCACCTATTCTCAACAAGCATAAACCAAACTTAGGGAAAAGTTTATGAATTACGGGGAGCAGAATAATTGGAAAAAAATTCCAATACAAACAAAAGCTTGCCATATTTCTGCTCTTTCTTTTGTCTGCAACATAACTGGTTCACTTTCTACTGCATCTGATCTGTAACAGCTCTTCTACTTAGCTGACTTTGTCTTAACAGTTACTCTTTTTTTTTCCCCCTCCATTTTTTTCAGTTCCTTCTCCTATTCAAGTCAATCCTTTCCTTCCCCAGTCAAACTCCTGCCATTGCATATCTCACCACTGCAATTCTGTCTTTTCTGATCTTGGCAAATACTTTTTTTACTTTTTGGGTTGTTTTTTTTCTTTTTACTTCAGTCCACTTGGAATGCTGCTGGCAAAAATCTAGAATTCCAAATACAGGAGTAAGAAAGTGTCCACTTATTCTGCATCCCTCTGTCTTATCCATTTGCTGATTTTACCCCACCCTATGACAGCTTTGCCATGCATTTATGTGTCTGTGAGGGTGGTGAAGCCCTGGCACAGGTTGCCCAGAGAAGCTGTGGCTGCTCCATCCCTGGCAGTGTTCAAGGCCAGGTTGTACGGGGCTTGGAGCAACCCGGTCTAGCGGAAGGTGCCCTGCCCATGGCAAGGGGTCGGAACTGGATGAGCTTTAAAGTCCCTTCCAACCCAAACCATTCTAGGATTCTAGGATTTATCATGCCACTTAACTCCAGAATGCATTGCCTCTTCCACACTGCTGCAAGAAGTCAACAGTCACAATTCCTTATGAGAAATCATTTAATCAAGATTCAGTTGCAGGCATACACCCCTCTCCTAGTTTATGGCCTTATTTTAAGGCTTAGCACTGTTCTTCCCTAATTCCCCTTCATATGTTAACTCCATTTATCTATCAAAAAAACAATTTTGTGAACCCTCTTGCACACTTACAGGACACAGTTCTCTGACATTTCAAACCAGACAAAGCCCTGAAGAATACCTTCAGAAAATAGCTGTTCTGTCTGGCAGCTGGTTAAGAATGGACCGCATGTAACTGAAATGGTTAGTAGTCTTTCAGCTACTGATTCTGTTGCAGTATCCCGAAATAAAAATGGGCTTCCTGCAGCAAAGCATCTGAGAGAGCAGGCATCAGTCAAATGCTCTTTAAGTCATTTGCTTTTGGCTGGAGGACAAAAGACACACTCTTTAAGACCTTACAAAGATGTGATGTATTCTCTTGATTCCTATAGCAACGGTGCAGTGTCTGCTTCTAGACTTATAGGCCACCTCTCTCTCCTCACAGAAAGCTGCGCCACCATCTATACATTGTAAGTGCTGCTCTCTCTCTTTCCTTTCCCCATCCTAAACAGGCACTGAATTCTAAGGTAGTTGACAACTTGCACACCTGGAGTGCTGTGATTGATGGATGCAAGCGGTTTAGGAAGGGCAGGTTTGAGAGGCGAGGAGGGGAGCTGCACTTCAGCTGAGAGTGCAGCTTGAATGCAGGGAGCTCCACCTTGGGATAAACAGTAAATCAGATGAGAGCTTATGGGTCAGAATTAGCTGGCAGACCAACCTGGGTAGCATTGTGGTGGGTGTCTGCTACAGACCTCCTGCTGAGGGAGAGGTAGATGAGACCTCAGATAGGAGGAAAAAGTCTTCATGTTTGCAAGCTGAGGTCGTCATAGGAGACTTTAACCACCCCAGCATCTACTAAAGGGATAACAGAGCAGGGCACAAGCAATTCAGGAGGCTTCTGGGCACTCTGAAGATTAATTCCTAACACAGGCAACTGTGGAGAAGACAAGGAGAAGTGCTCTGCTGGACCTGATTGTTATATATAAGGAAGAAATTATTAGAAACCTGAAAGGCAGGGCAGCCTTGGCTGGATCACAATATAGAGAATTTCAGGAACATGAAAAGATGCAACAAGGCAGAAAACAGGATCACAGCCCTAGATTTCAGAAGAGCAGACTTTGGCCTGTTCAGGGATCTGCTTGGAAGAGTCTCACGAGTTAAGGCCTTGTAAAGAAGAGGGTTTCAGGAGAGCTGGTTGATTTTCAAAGATCACCTCCTCCAAATTCAAGACTGGTGCATCCCAACAGGCAGGAAATCAAGCAAAAGCAACAGGAGGCCCACATGCATGAACAAGGACCTCCTCACTGAGCTCAAGCATTTCGAGGAAGCATACAATAGGCAGAAGCATGGACAGATGACCAGGAGGAATACAGAGACAGTGTCCAAGCACGCAGGGATGTGATTAGGATAACAGAGTGATCAGGATAACAAAAGCCCACCTGGAGTTGAATCTGGTGATGAACTTGAAGGGCAGACAGAAAGGCTTTCACATCACCAGCAAAAGAAAGACATGGGAAAATGTAGGCTTACTGCTGAATGGGGAAGGGGACTTGCTGAGAAACAACACAGAAAAGGTTGAAGTACTGAATGCCCCCTTTGCCTCCTTTACCAGCAAGATTGGCTGTCAGGAATTCCAGGCTCCTGAGACCAGTAAGGAAGTTTGGAGCAAGGAAGACTTGACCTTGGTGGAGGAAGACAAGGTCAGGGAGCATTTAAATAAGCTGGACATACAGTGGTCCATGGGGCCTGACAGGATATACCCACCAGTGCTATGGGAGCTAGCCAATGTCACCGTGAAACACCTCTCAATTATCTTTGAAAACTCATGGAGACTGGGAGAGTTCTTGAAGACTGCAAGAAAGCAAATGTCACTTCTATCTTCAAGAAGAGGAAGAAGAGGGAACTGGGAAAAACCAGGTTGTTCAACCTCACTTCAATGACAGGGAGGATAATGAAGCATACCTTCCTGGAAACCATTTCCAACACATGAAGCACAAGAAGGTGACTGAGAGTAGTCAGCATGAATTTGTGAAGGAGAAATTGTACTCATGCATCAGGACAGGCCTGGGGCTGGGTGGAAAACAGCTCTGCAGAAAAAGACTGGGGATCCTGGTGAGCAATAAACTGAAGATCAGCCAGCAATGTTCTGTTGCAGCAAAGAAAGCCAGCAACATCCTGAGCTGCATTAGGAAGAACATTACCATCAGGGCAAGAGATGTGATTCTTCTCCTCTACTTGCCACTGGTAAGATCACATCTGGAGTGCTGTGTCTGGGTTTCCCAGTACAAGAAATACATGGACATACTGGAGCGAGTGCTCACAAGATGGTTAAGGGATTGAAGCATCTGTCATAATGAGGCTAGACCAAAAGAGACGAGATTTTTTTTTTTAGCATGGTGATGAGAAGGCTCAGGAGGTATCTTATCAATGTGCATAAATACCTGACTGCAGGTTTTAAAGACAGAGCCAGACTATTCTCTGTGGCACCCCATGACAGGACCAGAGGCAAATGGCACAAAATGAAATAGAGGAAGTTTCATCTACACACAAGAAAAGCTTTTTTACTGTGAACATTTTTTTCATTTAGAACAGGTTGCCCAGAGAGCAACTTAACTCCATCCCTGAAGATATTAAAAATTTCGCTGAACTTGGTACTCAGCAAGTTGCTCTAGCTGACCCAACTTCTAGGAGGGAGGCTGGACGACATGATCTCCAGAGGTCCCTTTCAACCTCAATCATTCTATGATTTTGTGATTCTGCTGAGGAAAGACCTAAGCATTACAAGTAACTCAAATACATGCCCAATCAACATGCAGTAGATTCACATGGAGAATGGAGAATGAAGAATGGAATGGAGACTGACAGCAGAAACAAGGCAGTAACAAAACACCTGCAGTGCTCTTACCTGCAAACATATGCAGACCTAGCTGCTTTCTCTTTGCAAGAATAACAAAATTACAGGGTACAGAGATGGGCAGAAGAATCAGGGTTTAGTGAGGCCAGTTCAGGAGTAGTGATTGAAAATGCTAGGGTTTTTTTTTACCTTGGAAAGTAGGTATTAGGGGACAAAACAGTAGGATAATGAAGGTATCTTCATTTACTTCTATTTACTATCCCTTAATGCAGGACTAGGAGGAAGCTACTGGAATGAAAAGAAGGCTGTTGATGAAAAAAATGTAAAATGAAAGAACAAGCACACTGCTGAGTAATACCTATACATAATACATACAAATGTATATATAGTGCTGCTTCTAAAATAATTTTCCCAGTCCATCACTTTGATATGATCACTGTTCCGGTAGTGCTTCTGCATCCCACACCTCATATTAAAAAATGCTAAACCAACTAAAAGATCAAACCATGTTTGCATACTACTTCTGGTGTTCACTAAATATGTTTGCTCCCTTAGAAGAGCATCACATGGGTTTAGAAGTGATGCCTATTATATATATCTTATTTACTGTATTAGCAGTTTCTTGGTGAATCTAGGGCAAATAGATTTGTCAGTGCTCCTACATAGTTCTTTTCACCTTTCAGACAGCAGAAAGGACTGCTGAGATGCAGACTCCCTGCATATCCTTTGTTTTCTGTTTTTCAGATTTGTCTGTCCACTCCTTTGAAAGAATTAGTATCAGAAACTCTCAGATGCTTCACTGGCTAGCAAGAATACTGCTTTTCTTATGAAGAGCTGCAAAGTCATCTTCAATGCTGTCAATTAGTGACTGAGGAAGTAAATCCTAAGATGGGAACAGCAGTGCACAATTGATCTGTTTTATACAGGGAGCCAGGAACGGCACCACACTATTTGCAGCTCACTCCTTGTCAGCTGCAGGATCAGAGCACCTGAATGTGCCGGCAGCCTCTGCTTCAGGTAGGAGCAACAAAGAGCTTGGTGCCTGCGCTGTTGAGCTCTGAACAGAATCTTCTCTGTGAAGCTTTCACAGTACATTTCCATGGGAACAGACACATGCCTTTCTTGTTGCCGAGGAGACAATCACTGCATTTTGAGATTGGTGAACATTGTGCCCAAAGCATTTCAGCATCTTTAAGATCACAAGGATCTTTATACACACATAATCACTTTCACACACACCCCCCAAGTTGAACATGTCAATTATTCTTACCATTCCTATTTTCCAGAACCTGTTTTAAGCATTTCGATATAATTACGTCAGATTATTCCTCATATATGGGTTTGGTATCAACACTTAAAATGACATTGTCAACCTAAACACCTCTGTATGCCTAGAAATCTTTTCTGCTATTGTTCTGTAACTCTTTCTATTCACTCTCACTGACCTAACTTGCAGGAAAACAAATTCCTTCCGTTCCATGAGTCTCCCGCGGTGCAGGTCTGCACTCAAAGCTGGTTGGCAAAGCCAGTGTTCATCTCCCCTCCAGTCTTTTCCTGCTCCCACTATTTTTAAGTAGAAAACGCGTTTGTACAATCAAAGGGCTCAGTACACCCGAGGCCTCAGGGTGGCAGCAGCGTGGCCGGCAGCACACGCACAAAGGAGGAGCCGGATTCCTGCCCCATGTCCGCGCTTCAGTGTCAGGCGAGGGAGCAGCTCGGTGAAGCTGCGGCCAGCACTGACACCGCACCCCGACCAGCTTCTTGCTGCCCCTCTGCGGCAGCTGCCACCAGTCCCCTGCGGAGAGGTCCTAAGGTGCGGGCGTCCTCCACGCAGGAGCAGCCCTGCGAGCCTGGCAGAACGTTCAAGCTGCCGCCAGGAGCAAATGCAGTTCCCTGGGCTGCAGGAAGCGGTGGCCACCGGACTGCTGGTGACACCGAGTTCTCTTTTCACATTATCTCCTCCCTCTCCCAGCTTTTTGCCCACCCCTTCTGAGAAAAAAAAAAAGCACCATTAGTTGAGAATTGCAATTTGGGGAGGGAGTGTCAACTGTATCTGATGTGGGGAAGGAGAGATAGCTAGGAGACTATGCTCAAAGGAGCGATGGATGGTGTATCGCGTAATGGGGGAGGCGGGGAGGCCGGCAT
>NW_009918694.1:12780-17150 GCF_000696875.1 Nestor notabilis
GAAGGACCCCTTCTCCACTCATATAATATTAGCATTTACAGAACCAGTGCAGCATACATTTAAAATTTTGTACTTCAGAAACTCCCAAAGATATTAATTATCTGAAGAAAATGCTTACACAGGCTCTGAGGCCAGAGGGCCTAATACAACAATCGGACCTTGTATACAATGGCACCATTTCTATGCTATACCTCTGACGCACTCTAGGAGAGTATTCAGGGCCAAGTACCATCACATTCCTCTCATTACCGTACTCCTCCTTAAAGTTACCCACAGCCACTATCAAAATATTGTGTTATACCTATTACATGATCCAGGATAGCTGCTCCCACAACACCAACCGATCCCTCACTCAACACATTCTTCACAGAGTTTACTCTAACTTAAAAGCTATAAAGATGCTGTAAAAGTCATGCAATCTGGATTTAAAGAATCTTAAAAATCTAGGATCTACTGTGTCCTGACATCTGTTCTTTCACTGTTTAATTGTCCTCCTTGTAAAACTATGCCTTACTTCATGTCTGAATTTCATTACTTACAGCTCACAGACATGCCTTTTCTATCCTAGCAACACTTCCTGGGTTGTGTGTGGCCACATACTTTAACTAATGGTAGTAGCAGAAATAATTCCCAAATTCACATAGAGGAAGAGGCAACGCTCATCTGTCTTACGTATACCAGACTAGAAACCCATGCCTTAATGTGAAAAGGCCTTGTGAACTATCTTCCCCATTTAGATTCTTTAAGATAAGAACAAAATCCCTCTGTGAACCTCTCTGGAGTGAACAAAATACAGCGAGTCCTTGTGGTCACTCACTATAAACCAGTAGTAACTAGACCTTTGATCTCTTTATACATCTCTTCTCAGTATTTCTTCATATTCCATCAGCTTTCTTGAAGTACAGATACTTGAAACGGAACCTGTACTACGGTGATATGCATTAATGTCCCTAGAATGGCATCATCATGTTTTTATTTCTTTACTACCATAATCCCAAAGCCTATTAATTTCCATACAAATTAATCTATGTTTGTTTCTCAATGTATGATCCTTGTATATTATTCAAGCAAAACATTGGGGGCGTTAAAAGGAACCTAACATATAAATGAACTATATTAACAGCCCAAATTGGTTGGTATATATAATCTTTCACATTATTCATCACTGCACTAACTTCATCATCTGGTATCCCTTCCACGTGTTTCTTCCCGCATCCAAGGATTCAGGTTACTCTGTAACCTCAGTGAGAGCACAGCTCCACTGCTGGACAAGCGATGTAGCCTATCACAAGAGCTTGAACTGGTCAAGAAATACATACTGGCCAGCTCTGTATTACGTGGCCTCTTGAGGTCTTTAGTGACTCTACGTGAACAGCAGTTTGCCTCAAAGAGAGCTTTGAGTCCCAGAAGAACCTGAGTCTTTTATATCTAAGAGATCTTACCACTGCCAAATTGTATTAGTCATTAATCGGTACCAATGCTCTGTGATGGATGAGAGGATATATGGTCAGACTCTCATATGGCCTCTGCCATGTACCACGCAAGAGTTTCCAGTTCCCCTGTTGACTGGCAGAATACAACAGAGAAACTGGGGCAGCAACAGCCACTCAGGGAAGACATGTCCACACGTGTTGTCCACACAGGCTCAGCATTCAAACAAGAAGTCATTGAAGATGTTTGGCTGAACAGGAGAAAGAAGAGAGAGATGGAACCATCTCATACAACCATCATATACAGCTCCATTCCTGAAGCCAGAAAGTTCTCACCAAACTGAAACCACTTCCCACCATTTCCTTTTCCTACTTTGTTTTTGGGGTTTTTGGAGGTCTGGTTTTTTGTATTTTGTTTTTTTTTTTTTCCCCTCCCCAAACAGGAGCCATGAGTAGGGGGCAGGCAGGCAAAAGAGGCTAAATTGTCCTGGATAAAGGAAAATCTCCATACTTATAGCTCTTTTCCCTAGCATTCTTTACACACTCTACAGCTGCCTGCTTTTCATTTCCTAATCTGCATTTCAGCTCAAAACAACCCCCAAAGACCACTCTGGTCATTCACCAGAGCTCCCTACCCCTTCCTTTATCATTTATGCTTTTCCTACTTTTCCTACCATTTTCAAGGCACTGCTTCCTAGGCCGCCAGTGCTCTTCTGCCTTTTGAGGATGCTGAGGGCTTCGACATGTCTTTACTGATGCAAAATAGTATTTATCTCTGGCAAGTATTTAGTTCTGGCAAGAAGCAGTGGTGCACAGGAACAACATTCTGTGCAGTAGAAACAGAGCACAGGAGAGTCCAAATGTGATGTGTGAAATAAGCCTCCACAGAACAGTTCAAGCAGAGGAAAGAAAAGACAAGTCCTAGGTAACAGTGCAGTCTAAACACCAAGGAGGCCATCAGAGTAACATTAAGTGCAGATCGATCCTTGCTAAAATATTTGAGAATTTCCCACTCTTTTCACCTGAATTGAGCAATAGATTTCAGAGGGTTTCATTTTCTCTTAAGTAGTGTTTTTGTTTGGTACTTGCTAGGTTTGTTTTTCAAATTAAAAGTGAAGGGACTTTGTTATGCACAACACTCACCACACAGCAGAATAACTCTCCTATTAAAGCTTTTCTCTCAATTCTGTAAATCCAGAATGGAAACTCTCCCATCCCATATCACTAAAGCCTACCGGCTGGTATAATCCAAGACATAATGTGTTCTGCTTCTCTCCAAGGCACCTTCATCCTTGCATGAAACTCGGAGAAAACCCTAAACTTAGCATCTGCTTCCAGGGACCTATCCACACCATGCAGAACACCCACTACATGACTTACTAAGAAAAACATGATTTGGCTTGTGAAGTTTTACTGCCTTTCAGTGAAATTGATTTTCAAAAAAAGGTCTTCCTATCTTCACTTTTTTTCCCCATCCAAAGTACAGTCTATAAATAGTAATAAAGTATTTTTATATTCAATTTTAAGTCAGTACAAAAGACTTGGATAGGTATGGGAAGCCCATAGTTCAGAGGGCTAATACATGAAGGAAATAAAGTCAAGGATGAGGAAGACAGTTTCAGCTATATTATTTAACTTCTCTATTTTTTTTTCTTTAAAGTTGCTTAACAAGAATGACTGACATCTGGAATTAAAGAAGCCTTTATCACTTAATATCCTCAGACTTTTAACAAAGAGCAAAAAATCAATTTCTGACACCATCAGATGTCAGGCCAAATGTCTACTCAGCCAACTGGACCAGATGCTCAATGAAAGACTACAAGAAATAAAATTTTTAAAATATCCTGCAGTTTGGTCTTTTTTTTTTTGTTTGTTTGCTTGTTTGTTTGTATTTTTTGTTTTTCTTTGGAGTCTTGGGATTTTTTTACAACTATACTGGGTATTCTAATAAACATACTTCTGTACATCTGTACATTAAATTTTATTTTTTTACTATATGTGTAGAGCATCATAGCTATAACACTATTGAAAAAAACAAGATATGTAATAGTCCCCTTGTATGACCTTCCTGTTTCTAACAGCCACAGTTTACTAACAGCCTAAGCCTGGACGCCATGCAATGAATTTGTCCAACATCTTTGTTTGAACCCATCTATACTATAGAGAGCTGACACATTTTTTTGTAATAAATGCTAAAATCTAATTTGACATGGGCTAAAACAAAACCAAAAACTTCATGTTTGTTTTAAGCCTGTTGCCTGACAATTTCATCGCATGTGCATATGTTCTATAAATTGTGTCTGTATGTTCTATAAATAGTAACTCTCCTCTGCGATGCTTGATGATCTCTAGCACAGTTATCTTTGTCTACCATTTTTCTAACGAATTCTCACACACCTTCTCTGATGGAAATCTTTCCACCTCTCACTAGCCTCATCACTTTCTCCAGAATTCTTCTAGTTCTACTAGTCACTGCGTCTTAAGGGATATAGAACTGCATTCACTCTCCAGGACACAGGTGAAACATGAATTTATACATTATGATATCACTATATTCAGTTTTGGTAATTCTTTTCCTGTAATATCTGGTATAGAATTTTCCATTTTAATCACTACTATTAAGCTCATATTTGCAAAGAACCATCTATAAAGATGCCAAGAATTCCTTCCTGAACCAAAAGAGATAATTTTGACAAAAATGTGGCTACATTGGTAGGCTTATTTTCTCTACACACTTCACATATGAATTCATGAACCTTAAATTTATTTTGCTATATTATCGCTCAGTTTTCAAACACTTCCCCAATCTTAAGAGACAGGCTTAGGTTCTATTGCACTGAATAATGTCACGTTATTGCCTAATTTTGTTGCTTCATTATTTACTTCTTTAGAAATCATTCATCATACACTGAACACCAATGGGGAACAAAAAAGGCACTC
>NW_009918694.1:17181-26367 GCF_000696875.1 Nestor notabilis
CATTTATTCGTCCTGCTGCAGCCATCACCTCCAGTAGCTCCAAGACCCAGGGATTCCACTAGTTCAGATTTGTCCTCTCCAAAGCTGTGCCTGTAGTTTCATCAATTAGTGCAAATATATTTTGGTCTTTGCCTCCATTATCCCTTGACTAGCAAGTTTTTGTCTCTGTGTGTCATCCTCCTAAAGCAGGAGACTGTGTCTTGAAAAGTGGAAAATCTGAAAAGGGGACCACAGTGGGAAAACAACTCAAACTGAATTACCTGTGCCACACTGTGGCAAAGAGAGCCACAGGAACCCTTTAATTTATGAAGAGGATGAAGCAGGGATAGCAGGATGATTTTCTCCATGTACTTCAATCACTAGAGATGTCCATGTTGGAACACTGAATAAAGTAGTACCAAGCACAATCCAGAAGTCTGAAAAATGTCCATGAAAGATTTAAATAATGCAACATGTTTAATGAATTAAACACAAGGTTGGAGATGAACATGATGATGTTTACGTATGTTCTATGTAAGTTCAAACATTCACAAAATCCCAAGTGATAAAAAGCTTTTAAATTAAATATGAGAAAAAAATTTTTTTTAAAAAGGCAGAACAAGAGCCAATGGACAAAAGCTGCCATGAGACAAACTACACCACAAATCGCTACCATACAGCGCGTGTCAGTTAAGAGCAGGGCAGGGTGGGGGATCACACTCCTGACAGTTAAAATGACACTCTCTTCTACTTATTCCCATCTGACACTGGTGTAACCTTCAGCCCTTGCTTCATAACAGTCTAGCCATGAGAAGCAAGGTATTTACAGAATCAAAGGGGCTAGCACGGCCATTAGAAGTTCTTCAAATCCTTCCTTGCCCCAAATCAGTATTGAAATGACCAAACCCTTCTTACCAGATATCTGTCTGAGCTCTTAAACCCTACACTGATAGAGGTTCTACAGGTAGTATATTCCATTTTTAATCTTCAGTAGCTAGCCAAACTGCAGCTTGTCTGGAAGGAATAAGTCTCACACTAAGGACAAATTGAAGTTGAGTAAAATACAGGTGTCAAGTGATCCAAAAATCTCTTTTACCCTTAAGATCCATTAATCTGTAAACAACCATGATCATGCAGATCAACACCTGGCTTTATGGCTGGGGTTGACTGACACCAAGGCTTTGGTTCTTTGATCACAGCATGTTCTTTGATTAATACAGACTACTGGGGAGAGACAAGATTTACCATCAGCCAGTTCCCTCAGGACCCTGGCATGCATTTCATCAGGTCTCATGGACTTGGCTATGTCCAGGTTCCCCAGACAGTCTAGAACCTGATCATTCTCTACAATGCACATGCAGCCCAGCAAGTCAACCATATGTTGGGCTGCATCAAAAGGACTGTGACCAGCAGGTCAAGGGAGCGGATTCTCCCCCTCTACTCTGCTCTGGTGAGACCACACCCCTGCAGTCCTGCATCCAGCTGTGGAGCCACAACATAAAGAGGACATCAAGCTGTTGGAGTGAATCCAGAGGAGGCCATGAAGATGCTCCAAGGGCTGGAGACAGGCTGAGAGAGCTGGGCTTGTTCTGCCTGGAGAAGAGAAGGCTCCAGGGAGACCTCAGAACAGCTTCTAGTACCTAAAGGGGCCAACAAGGAAGCTGGAGAGGGCTTTTTACAAGGGCATCTAGGGATAGGACAAGGGGTAAATGGCTTTAAACTTACAGAGGGGAGATGTAGATTAGATATGAGGGTGGTGAGGCACTGGCACAAGCTGCCTGGAGAAGCTGTGGCTGCCCCATCCCTGGCAATGTTCAAGGCCAGGTTGGATGTGGCTTTGAGCAAACTGTTCTAGTGGAAGGTGTCCCTGCCTGTGGCTTTAAGGTCCCTTCCAACCTAAACCATCCTAGGATTCTATGATGGGTGGGACTTTGTTCCCGAGATTCAGGGACTAGAAAGAATTGCCAGTGAAAAGCGAGAGGAGGGGGAAAAGTTGAGTACTTCAGCCTTCTCCATGTCAGTTGTCACCAGATTCCCTGTCTCATTTATTGGGGAGTGCAATTTCTTTTATCTCCCTTGTTTCTGACTAGCATACCTGTAGAAACCCTTATTAGTCTTCACGTCCCTTGCCAAATTTAGCTCCAGTTGTGCCTTAGATTTCCTGATTCCATCCCTACAGACCTAGGCAGTATCCCTGTATTCTTCCCAGGATGTGTCTTCCTGCTTCCACTGCCTATAAATTTCCCTCTTGTGTTTCAGTTTAACCAGGATGTCCTTACTCAGCCAAACTGGTTTCCCACCTTCCTTGCCTAATTTCTTGAATGCAGGAATTAATAGTTCTTGTACTCTAAGAAAAGTGTCTTTAAATAGCTGACAGCTCAATGTCCAAATAGAGATCAGTATCAAGTGGTGTCCCTCAGGGGTCTATACTGGGACTGATACTAATGTCATAGATAGTGGGATTAAGTTCACCCTCAGCATATTTGCAAATGACATTAAGCCAAGTGATGTAGTTGAAAGGGTAGAAGGAAGGGATGCTATTCAGAGGGACTCTGACAGGCTGGGGGAGTGAACCAACGTTACCCTCATGAAGTTCAACAAGACCAAATGCAAGGTCCTGCACCTGGGTCAGAGCAATCACCAGTACCAATACAGGCTGGGGGACGAACTGATTGAGAGCAGCTCTGTGGAGAAAGACTTGGGGATATTGATAGACGAAAAATTAGACATGAGCCAGCAATGTATGCTTGCAGGCCAGAAAGCTAATTGTATTCTGGCCTGCACCAAAAGAAGCATGGCCAGCAGGTGAAAGGAGAAGATTCTTCCTCTCTACTCTGCTCTCCTGAGACCCCACCTGGATCCAGCTCTGTCGTCCACAGTACAAGAAAGATATGGACCTGTTAGAGCAGGTCCAGAGGAGAGCCATGAAAATTACCAGGAGGTTGTAACACTTCTCCTATGAAGAATAGATGAGAGAATTGGAGAAGAAAAGGCTCCAGGGAGATCTTATTGCAGCCTTTCAATACTTAAAGGAAGCTATAAGAAAGAAGGGAAGAGACTTTTTACCAAGGCCTGTAATGACAGGACAAGGGACAACAGTTTTAAACTGAAAGAGGGTAGCTTTAGACTGGACATAGCAAGTCTTTTTTTTTTTTTTTTAATGATGAGGGTGGTGAGATACTGGAACAGGAATAGATGATCTCTGAAGGTCCCTTCCAATCCAAACCATTCTGTCATCCCATAAACCACACTCTGAATGAGCTTTGTACTTTCTCCTACAACTAACTCCTATTGGCCACTGTCCACATTGAGTCTGATCAGCATACCAGCCAGCTCAGTTATCAGTGGTTATCTCTATGATCTCAAAGAAGAAAAAAATAAACTAAAATCTTAAGTAACCTTGTCATATGTCCTCTCTCTACCACGGAAAAAGAAAGCTTTAAAAAATTATCTATAAATAACATTTAAAAAATCATTCCTCACTGACCTAACAGCTGAAAACACAGCTCTTGCTCTCCATCTAGACATCATCACCTTTTAACTATAAATTCTGCAGTTGCCATGAATCAAACATATTTTGCCAGGGAAAAAATGACTGGTTTAAATCTTTAAAAATTATGAATTCATAAATTTTGAATGTTATGCCTTGTTAGGCCTTGCAATTTCACCAAATGAAATCAAATTTCTTTCACATCATCAAAAGCACATTTGCAAATCAAAGGCCACATGCTTATCAAAAGTTAAGTTTATAGGATTTCCCACTTCAGTGCAATAGCTGTGCCCATAAATTTAGAAATATATGATTCATAAGTTATGTTTTCATCTCTGCAGTTTAGGATCTTGAAAGGAGCCGATCTGCCTTTAAACAAATTATTATTGAAATTCTTTCACAGCAGAGAATAAGTGTGCTGAATTTCGGGGTAAAAAGTGAAAGATACTACGTTGATTAGACTGATACTGACATTCCTGGAGCAGGCAAATTCTTCAGTCTAGCAAAGGACTTTCATATAAGACATGGTGATAGTTATGTTCAAAGAGAAATGCTTCTATCCCTAGCTTTGGACAACTACCATAGCCGAACACAGACCTCATCATTACAGTTGAGAGTACAAAATAGTAAAGACCATTAGTTTATCAAAGGCCATAAAGGAACGTTTGTCTCTCAAATGCTGGAACCAATGAATAGAGATTGTTTCAAAAAATAGAAGGAAATCAAACCATTTTTCTATAAAAATTCATGGGATCCTTGCACAGCACTGAGGCCCCAGTGTTATCAATACATCCAGGTACAAGAATGACCATATCACTGTTACTTTTGTATGTACTCAGTGAGTATTAGAAACATTTGACAAGGGCATCTCAGACTGTCAATTCATCAAAATCAGACACCTCACTTGGTGACCTCTGAGTAAGGTTTCCTGAACAAGACCTACTAGCCACTGTCTACTTATGAAAGCATCATGGAGAACACAGCAAAAATTGTGTGAGCTAGAAGAAAAATCATGCAAACTGTAGTTATTTGCTCATTTCTAGGCAATTAGGACACTTCCGTATAAACTAAAAACCTGGATAACTCCCATGGTATGATACCAGAGCTCTTAATCCTTTACATTTTAAATTAAGAACCATTCGATTACTCCAACTGCAACTTTCAAAAAAAGCTAAATTCCTAGAATGCTATTCAGTTTAAAGGGAAACCAGCAAATTCCAGGCATTAACCCAAGTACTCTGAAAACCACTTGCAGCAATACCGTACTGGAAGAGGAATGCACTCCAAGTGGTAAGTACTGAAGGTTGAACTTATCACTTTGCCTTTCATCAAAAAGCTAAAGGAGTTTTAATACATAAATTCTTCTGATTCCGGGGGGGTTGTGGATTCTCTGCAGGAATATACATTAGCGGGTTTATTCTGTATTAACTTTAACATCAAAGGCTTCTTAACAAGTTAGTCAACATAGAGAACATGCATGGCATGTGGTATTTACAAGAACAGAAAGAAATGGAGTTGGGTGTCAGAACTAAAAAAGAAAGAAACTTTCCAGACATCAACTAAAAAAAACCCTTTTGCCACATTTGCTTCCTGGCATTCAGTGGTCATCTTGAACTTAACACCATCTGTAAGTGCAAACACAAGTAAAAATCACAAAAGCACTGCCTGCTGAGCAGGTTATTATTCTCCCTCTAATTTCTTTTGCCAAGTATCTGCAGTCACGCCCTTTTTGACCAGTCTCTCCCTATGCCAAATACCTCTCATTCATATCACAATCTTCTATCATTTGGAACCTGAATGAGGAGAATTACCAAACTACACACGCCCTTACTCACCAACAGCTGCGAGCTGGATACAGGTACCCAGTACCATTAAGAACATGCCAAAGTCAATGGCCCTATAGTTCTCCCTGGACTGAGTCCAATAGAACATTCAACTGAATAGAAAAAGACACAGCAGTGACAGAAAACATAATCACAGAAAAGTCAATCACAGAAAACTGAAACAACTCCTTCCAGCGAAGATAACACTGAAACAGCAGACCTACAAATGTGGGGAATTTTCTAACATTGTTTACTCCAAATTATGCTGACTCCATAATTAGATGACTACAAAAACTTAAAAGGTATGTGAAAGAAATAAAAGACTATTTAGCATTTGCCTCATCTTCCTATTCTTTTTTCACATACCCATTATTAGAGACAGGATACTTGTCTGCCTCAGCATAACACAGTTCTTAAATTCATGTAAGTTATGATTGGTTGACTAGAACCACACTTTCCCTAGCTCACAGAATCAAAAAGCCAGAGGTAGTAGGCACTGGGCAAAGCTCCTAACTGTACTGCAGCAAGCTAGGCAATATGGTTGTTAACGGGCCGAATCAGATGACAAAACAAGCCTAATGTGTCTTAAAATAAAAAATTAAGAAAATAAAAAATAAAAAATAGAAGCTACACTATTTATTCCCAGTGCAAAACAGAACACATTTTTCTACCAGACAATTTGTGCTACCAGTGAAGTGACCTGTGCAGGCTGTAAAAGGTGAAAAGGAACTGATCCAGTTGTGGGAAAACCAAAGTCCCTTACAGGCATACTGTGTACTGACTCAGGAAGAAGATGGATACAGGTGGATATTCACCAGTGGAAGCAACAAGAGGCATTGAGCTAATGGTAGAAAATAAAGATATGAGTGGCAGATTTGAGTACCTTATCATGGAGATGACCAATACATATGCAACAACAGCAGATACTGCAGAAGTCTGCCAGCTGGGAAGAGATAAGCATGCTAATTTAAACCTGCTGTGAGAAGCATGGTAGCCCTACAAATCAATAACCATCTGACAAGAACTAATCACATTTACTTGTAGCTAATGGAGTAATGAATTACCACAAAGAATACCTGCTACTACCACTGCTCTTCATTCTTTCCTCTATTAGGCCTGCTTTTAGCAACTGCATTCTCTAACATTATTTGCTCTAAGCCAGTCTACTCTGCCTAATCAGCAACCACCCTGTCAGCACTAGCAGAAACTATCACAGAAGCAGCTGACCAGCTTAAGTCAATAGCAGCAAGTGGGCAGTTCAGGATTTATTTCACAAAAAAACATTTCCTGTATGTCCAAAGACAAACATTTTCCAGTCCCAACACAAAGCACAGACACATTCTTCCCACATAGAACAGGTCATTTTTTAAAAGGGCTAAAACCTACCTGTACAAGACTAGGTAGATGATGAACACCTGGAGTCACATGTGTATAGACCAAGAGGAAGCAGGAAATTTACCCAACAGGATGGGGCAGGAGACCACATATTATGTCATGATGAATTAACAGCAGATAGTCTCATTGACCTGAAGCAGGAACAGCTCTAAGACAGCAGGCTGAGGATGCATTTGGACCCAGCTCTGAAAAGAGAAAGTACATACTGAGTGAGAGGGAAGTAACATACAGTATAAATAAAATTTCCTAGAACAGCACCAACCCATGTGACACTTCATAAGCAGCACAACTGAAGGAAAAATAGAGAAGAGGGAAAAAGCAGGCAAGAAAAGATGCAACTATACAGTGATTAGGGACTTCTCTTCAAACAGCTGCACACACATACATGTCCACATTGCCAGGGCAGTACTTTTGCCCAGGCATTAGGCCATCCTTACAGGCTATTCAACTTACAAATGGGAGCCAGCTTGTATTTGGGGAGATTAGAAAAAATATGAAGAAAGTACACTACTTGCCTACAACCTGTCAACATGTTGAGGCATGCTCTAATAAGAACCATAGGATAGTTAAGATTGGAAGAGATCCCTGGAATTTGCCTGGCTTAACCAAGACAGAGGGCTATCTTCTTACATAGATGTTCTCAGTTATGTTTTTGCCATCAGACATATCTGGTAACCCTTGGGAAAGCAGGTCAGTTCAGGAACTTTAACTGAGCCAGTTTGCTTTCATTCTTCAAAAATCAAATCCTTAAAGGCTATCAGAATACTCCAGCACTTCAGGAGGCATTATCAGCTGCCCTGGTACGATGGTGAGAGTGTTGCAAACTGGGAGAACTAATGATCCCACAGATTTAGGTTATAGGCAGGCAGTTTCAGTGTCTGCATACTCATGACAGGTCCCATAGAAGATGAGCCAGGGTAAGAAGGAAGAGGGAGGTCCTCCGTGGGAACAGCTGAGCCAGCTGCACCTGTATACAAAGCACTGCTTCTTCTGACAGCTCTGTGCTGCAGTTGAAGAAGAACAGAAGCATTACAGCAGAACAGATGTGAACACCAGCACTCACAGCATGCATGGGTGTAAGCTCATACCTACTCATGCAGTCAGAAGCAACTGCTCAAAGAATGGATAATCAAAAAAGCATCACAGTGCTAGCCTAGGCAGTGCCGGTGACCGGCACTTTGAAGAATGAAAGCATATGAGCAGACAACTCCATTAGAGATAGTAACAAGGCTCCAGATCCAGCAGGGTCAAAACAAGGGAAGAACAAAGGGCATAAAGAAGATCATGGTGAATTGTGCTAAAATAGAGCTGAAGGCAAGGAAGGATAGGTTCCAGGAAAGCAGTGGCTGAGGCAGAACACAGCAGTGGAGGCAGTAGTGAGAAGGGGTGGCTAGGGGTGTGCATGAGGTACAGAAAGGAACACCACTGCAGCACTGCAGAAAAGGAGGCAACCAGAGGCTGACGGTGTTGTGAATCTCACCCTTCTGAATGGGCAAGGCCAGGCTGCAAGCTTCTTCCTCACAGAGGTCAGGGTATTCTGCCAGGAAAGATGGGTGGTTCTTCATGGTGGTGTCCCCATGGTAAACAGCAGGTAAACAGCAACAAGGAACTACCTATTTTCAGAAGCTGCAGGACTCCCCTGGATGGGCAGTAGTATGAAGCCAGTCTCTCCAAGAAGGGCAGTGCTGACAGTGATAGGCAAGGATACTGTACAAACACACCCCCAGATCATGCTGAACTTGCTTTCTTCTCAGTTCCCTGTTTAATTTCTAACTGTCTTTCCCAGCAGCAACTTGCACACAGGGTCCCTCCACAGGCCATGCTGATAGAAGAAACGGAGGAGTTTCAGGCCCCAGGGAACAGCAATCCCCAACAGCAAGCTCCTGCTGCCAAGGTGAGATGGTTTGCCTGTGTGGGAAGTCAAGAAGATCTTCTGGAAGGCCATGCAGACCATTAATATCCTACAGATACAGATCAGTTTGCCCTGAGAGAGTATCTGGGACTCTACATCTCCCTCTGAAAACTGAGCTGAGGGGCAGCTTAGAGGCAGCAAGACAAATGCTCTCAAAAGGTGCTATCTCCTGGATGAAGGCTGGTTGTTCTGGAGCACTGGAGACAGCTGTCAGCCACAGAATAGCACTGGGGTGTGGAGTGTCTCCAGGAGACAGGGTATTAAGAAGAGAAGAACCCTCCTCTCCAGAGGACCATTCAAGAGCCAGCTGGGCAATTCCAGACGAGTGCTGGTATCTCCCCCGGGAAAGTCAGTCCCTGCTGAGAGAAAGCCTCCCGCGGGGGCTTGCAGCCCGCATTTGGGAGTGGTAAATGGGTTTTGGGCTTCCCCTCTCTGCCTCCAACCCAGGTGGGTCCCTGCGAGGCAGCGAAGCCACCAGTTTTGCCGAGGATGCGGGGGCATGCGCTGGGACAACCGGCGGGGCCCAAGTAGGCGGCTGCACCGGCGCAACGCCGAGCCCGAAGGGAAGCACGGAGAGAGCGGCGCGG
>NW_009918695.1:0-6579 GCF_000696875.1 Nestor notabilis
CTTCATATGGGACATGCTCCAGTCCTCTTATGACTTAATGAGCTTAATGTATGTTTTATAGACATTAATGGAAATTTCACAGGATTGGTTTGTAGACTGAGGCAATAGTATTTATGTATGTATCAAGGGAAGGGGAGGCGGTACTAATTAATAGGGTTGTCTTGGATAATCTGCGACCTCAGCATGACATAAATGGTATGGAATTAGGGGTGAAGATGGTACTAGTTTTGGCTGGTAAGAATTAGATATCTTCATAGTAGATTCTGTGGTGCTAGGATCTGGATTTATGAAGAAAACACTGTTGATAACAATGCAAGGATGTTTCAGCTATTACAGAGCAGTGCTTACAGAGTCAAGGCCTTTTCTGCTTCTCACACCTCCTCACCAGTGAGTAGACTTGGGTGGACAAGAAGGTGGGAAGGGACACAGCTTGGTGTCGTCAGCAAACTTGCCGAGGGCGCACTCAATTCCATTGTCCATGTCACCGACAAAGACGTTGAACAAGACAGGCCCCAACACCGATCCCTGGGGGACACCACTCGTTACTGGTCTCCAACTGGACATTGAACCGTTCACCACAACTCTTTGTGTGCGGCCATCCAGCCAGTTCTTTATCCACCGAGTGGTCCATCCATCAAATTGGTGTCTCTCCAATTTAGAGACAAGGAGGTCGTGTGGGACAGTGTCAAATACTTTGCACAAGTCCAGGTAGATGACATCAACTGCTCTGCCGCTGTCCATCAGTCCCGAAGCCCCATCCTAGGAGGCCACCAAATTGGTCAGGCAGGATTTCCCCTTAGTGAAACCGTGCTGGCTGTCACCAACCACATCACTGTTTTTCATGTGTCTCAGCATTCTTTCCAGGAGAATCTGCTCTAAGATTTTGCCGGGCACAGAGGTGAGACTGACTATATATAAAGTATATCTATAAAATTTTAGCTATATATATATACATATTGTCTGTTACCTGTGTAGTATATATTTGTTGCTTGGTAAGAGGCAAAATGTTCATGAGAAAGGAGAAAAACTTAGCAAAGTTAGCAATAGGAGATAGTATTTGAATATTGAAGTGCAAGTCCATTACTAAGTCCAAAGAGGGGGGAAGATAGTGGTACATTTTTAAATACAGCTTTTTAGTATGACGACAATGCTTGATAGTTATGCAAACGCAGTTTCACCTCCCCCTGGCAGAATGTGCTGTCTGGAATCAAACACCAGATTTCCTTTGTATTTCCCTATTTCTGAATAAAATTTTGTGACTGGTTTGGGTTTCTATATAAGTTAAGGCTCATTGGCTCAGATATAATTTCCCACAACAGAGCATATCATTATCCTTTCCTTGGTAAAAGCTTTACTGAGTAATAATGAGATTAAATAGGCATTTTTTTTCCAGATAATTAGCAGATTAAGTGACTGCATGAAAAGAGAAAATTCTCTTATCTACAGGCAGTTTATTTGTATGATTTCAAACTACCTTTTTAACAGTATTTTTTAATTACTTCTCTTTCAGAATAATGTGACATCATATCAGTTTTCTGTATTAGGTGATTAAAAAGGGTTTAATCTCTAATTCCATATTACACAGGATCTCTACGGAATCACTCTGTTCCTTTTTTCCCCCTGTTCTCAGAAAGAAAAAAATATTTGAGACATCATTTGAAATCCTCCAATATGTAGCCTTTTGCATGATTATTACATTTGCAAAATGAAGAATAGCAGATTATTAGTCTGAGTAAGCTTTGTACACTAGAGTGACAATACTGGTGTATTGTGACTAGCACACTAGAGTGTACACTAGAGTGACAATACACTAAAAATAGAATCCAATGATAAGCTCCTTTATGAAGCTGTCTGAAAAGTTATTTAATAACATAGTTGGACAAGCAATTATTTCTATCAATCAGACTCCTTTTCAAACATTCAGTTGTATACTGGAACTGACAAGTAACAAGTTTTATGGGTTATTTTCTTGGTAAAAGGCAAATACTAATCTTAAACAAGGATTGATTTTTGTTACATATTAACTTTAAGCTTACGGTTTAAGCACAGATTTAAGTATTTTCTATTGTTTAAGAAGTTATTGAGTATGGAGATTGTCATAGCTAATCAGCCACATAGAAATTGTCTGTCAATATCATAACAAGAGACAGTAATCACAGGGTTTTTATATTTATTTTTTAAAGTTACAGAAATGTGATCTTTGTACACAGTATGATGAAAAGCTTTTTAAGACTGCTGTCCTGTTTTCATCCTTCATGCTATTGATACCTAAATTACTTAGCTTAGTCAGCTGGAGTGTTTTTGGAGTCCATAGAAGGAAGTTGTGATGTTTCAGTTCAGGCATAGCCAGATCATTAATTGAGGTTTTAATCATTCTCTGGAAATATTCTCTTTCTCTTCTTGAACAGGAATCCTAAATTTGGGATTCAGCAAGGTATCTTAAGATAGGTCAGTTTAATATAAATAATGACTAGCTATATAAGGGGTCAAGGCAGCTTTGTCCATGTTATTCCAGAAAGAACCTTGAGGGTTTTCTTGTTTATCTCATCTCTACATGGAACAGGGATTAATTGCAATAATTACATAGTCATACCTCATTCAAGTAAATAACTTCTGTGACAAGACTAAATTCATTATCTTATCGTTTTCTACTGTTCTCAAAACCACTACAGTCCCGAGAACTGAAATGGCACAGTCTAACTGAAATGGTAATGGTACATATAGGAACAGCCAGATGACGATTCATAGTCCATGATATACTGAAGACTGGATTTTACTGGGGGGAAAAAGAAAAATAAATAAAAATACAAAAATAATTGGATCAAACTTTGACATTAACCCCGCTTTAAGTCTCCTGGAGCAGACAAATGCCCACAGTGCTCCCTTCTGATGACTGTGGAACTTCTGATTCAATTTCCCGTTTGTTTGTTTCTATATATGCATAGGTTCACTAGCAGTTAGACTGAATAAATAGAGAACAGAAAACATGTAGAGGCTACATCCTAGAGGAGAGGAACTCATAGCTGTGAAATCCAAGGACAGAACTAATTTCATTCTTCAGGGCTCTGATGTCTGGTTATACAGAAAATGAAGTTAGACTTTTCACATTGGTGCACAGCAAAAGAACAAGAGGTAGCAGTCCCAAGTTGAAGCAAGGAAAATTCTGGCAGTTCATAACAGAAGAAACTCTTCACAATGCAGGTAATATTGGGAGCTGCTTAAAAAGGCTGAGGAATTTCCATCTCTGGAGCTACTCAAGTGGATAGGCCCTGAGGATTCTGACCTGACATTGAAGTTGGTCTTGTTTCCAGTGGAAGTTTCCACCAGATGATCTTCCAACAGCTCTACAGGAGGTATTCTAGAGTTTGAGACAATGTTGCTGAATTTATTGTTTTATGCTTTAATTCTTTGATTTTGCTGCCACATGTGAAAGGAATGTAAAAAGAAAGCTTTTTTTTTCTTATCAGAAAAATCCCATGTTCATTCATTCTGTAATGGTGCCATTTTTGTGGTCCAAGACCAAATGAACATGTGAATTAAAAAATGGATTTGGACACCAAAATACAGATGCAATTTTAGAAATTACATGACTTTCCTGTTCAATAGGAGAGATGGCACAGTCTGGGAGGGAAGTTATATGGGCCAGAGTAGTGGTTCCTCAGACAGTTTTCCTGTGCCATGGGAGAAAACAGGCAGTCCAAGAGGAGAATTGAGGGGTTAACACAACGGTCCTGATATGCCTGGTGTAGGGTCATTCTCCTTAAAAATAATAATGATAAAAAAATATACTAGCTATCTTTCTATTAGAAACTTATACACAAACAGGGAAAGTTCCCAGGGACTGGAACTCAATCAACTATGCTATTAAATTGCTGGATTAATCCCTAGCACATCTAGCGTGTGCTAACTGGTTTTCCCTCAGAAAATTCCAAATCCTCATTTGCATATTAGTATTGACCAGAGATAATTCATGCCAGATATTTTCATGCTTTGGAAAGTAAGAGAATTCAACCACAGGAACAATATTTTTTTCTACTATGTTGGGGGTTTTGTGGACAATATTGTGTCTGTTTACCTCATGACCCAAACACAATTAATTTATTAGTTAAGTTATAATCCATGAGGACCTGGCACATGAAAAAAATGTAGCAGGATGGTACCATGTAACTATTCAATATATATTATAGAGTGAAAAGCTGTAACTATGAGGTGAGCATGCCCTGCAGTACATCCTTCAATTCTGGCCCTAAGTGTATTTTGCTTCGTCTCAGCTCCATGTTATGGGGAATTGTATTAGCTCACCACTTCACTGCACATGCGTATTTCCTTCCAGAGGGAGGAAACAAAAAGTATGTTCTAGCAGGTCTCTTCATGGAGATAATTGGAGCACATTTTCTTTGCAAATGAATTGAGGCTGGTGAGTCCAATCTGCTTAGAGCACGACGTACTGAAATGTTAATCCAGCTGCAGGGCGTGCTGGAGAATTTTGGATGTTATGCTGTGGAAAATAACTGAAGAATTTTTATGATGTGTATAAAAGCCTTAAAGGACCCATACTTCATCACCAAGATTTATGTAATGAAAAATTAAAGAAAAATAACTAAATTAGCAGAAAGGAAGATGTGGAAATTACAGAAATGTATTTGTATAAATCATCCAGATCCTAGGAAAAGATAATGAACAACATTCAACTAGCTCTGTTCGTTGCTGATAAAGAAAGGGTCAGAAACCCCAAGAACACTGTGTCAGTACCTCGGAATTTAGAGAAGAGATTCAAAGCAGGCCTGCAGAGACGGACTTGGGGGTGGTGATTGATGAGAAACTTGACATGAGCAGGCAGTGTGCGCTTGCAGCCCAGAAAGCCAACCATATCCTGGGCTGTATCAAAAGAAGCATGACCAGCAGGTCAAAGGAGGTGATCCTGCCCCTCTACTCTGCTCTCCTGAGACCTCACTTGCAGTATTGTGTCCAGTTCTGGTGTCCTCAACATAAAAGGGACATGGAGCTGTTGGAGCAAGTCCAGAGGAGGGCCACGAGGATGATGAGGGGGCGGGATCCCCTCCCATATCAAGACAGGCTGAGAAAGTGGGGGCTGTTCAGCCTGGAGAAGAGAAGGCTGCATGGAGACCTTATAGCAGCCTTCCAATATCTGAAGGGGGCCTATAAGGATGCTGAGGAGGGACTCTTCATTAGGGACTGCAGTGGTAGGACAAGGGGTAATGGGTTTAAACTTAAACAGGGGAAGTTCAGATTAGATATAAGGAAGAAGTTCTTCACAGTAAGGGTGGTGAGGCACTGGAATAGTTTGCCCAAGGAAGTTGTGAATGCTCCAACCCTGGAGGCATTTAAGGCCAGGCTGGACAGAGCCTTGGGCGACATAGTTTAGTGTGTTGTGTCCCTGCCCATGGCAGGGGGGTTGGAACTAGATGATCTTAAGGTTCTTTCCAACCCTAACTATTCTATGATTCTGTGATAATTCCTGGCCCAAACCTTTCACTAATTTAAAGTTAGATCATAATTCCTTAATACCCGAAATAGTTATTTGAATCTGTTCACAAACATGCCACTCATTAATTGGCTGAGATACAAGTGCTGAATAACAGGGGTCTTGTATATCAGAAATGAAATGCAGTGGCAAAGCTGTATGTGAAAAATGTGCCAATGTATCCCACACAACGGTTAACTCATGCTAGTGCTGTTAATCTCATACTTCCGGAAACATTTACATTTGTTCTCAGCTATTGTGTTTTTAATTATATTCCAGTTTAATGCTTTTTGGAAAGCGCAAAATTTTACATAATTAATAAAGGAGACAGTATATATACTGAGATATTCATTATCCTTACTAAGTGTTAAAAACTTGTTCAGGTTAGCTATTTTAAGAGAGGATTTTTTTTTTCTTTGAGATCACAGGCTGTTTCATATGTCTCTCAAGGTCTCCTTATAATTACCATATTAAACATTCCCTGTACTTGCAAGTAAGTCATAATTTCATTAAAACTGAACTACATTAACCACTTCAACACCAAAATATTGTGACTAGTATATATAAATGTGTTTGGATTCTTTCTATATTGGGAAAACCCTTTTGTAAGTGTATCAGCATTTATATGCATAAGATGGCATTAAATAGTGGAAACAATGTATTTTAACACAGCATTTATATGATGTCTTCAATAGAGTTAAATATAGTTTATTAGCTACTCACCCACATGTGCATGTGCATTTCCCTGGGCTTGGAGACTAAGCAGAACAGAACTAATCCAGGTTTATTATGCAAAAGAACAGAGTTTTAGTGAATTATTTGTAAGAAGCACTCTTTTTGTTCTTGTGTAGCACATGTAGGAAATATTTTCTACTGACGAGAATAAACCAAAAATTTTCATAGGTTCATTTGTTTCTCAGCTTTTGTATCCATTTATATGGAGATTCACTCAAAACAGTAAGTATGATTATACAATTTAACCACTCAATATTTCTACAAGGAAAGGCTTTGTCTTTCTGTCTTTTAGTAGTTTTCTCACAGCATTATTTTTTAACATGAATCACCGGGTGTCGTGGTTCAAGCCCAGCCGGCAA
>NW_009918696.1:0-13852 GCF_000696875.1 Nestor notabilis
TCCTGGAGGCACCAATAGTGATCCTCTTTACTGGTGCATATATATATATATACACATATATAAAAAATATATATAGTAGACTTCAAATAGATATAATAGATTATGAAAAATTCTCAGCCCTTTTTCTTCCATTATATGAATGTGGCACACTCACACCATGCAGCAGCTTCTCTTTGTTCTGCCATGTGTGCCAACACCAGAGATAGTTATTAGTGTGCAAAAAGCATAACTTGCAATGCTGAAATAGAAGTAGAGTCAAAGGTTGAAGAAGCGTCGGTGAGAGCCTCAGAGGTGGTCACTGGCCTTTACTAGTTCTTTTGCCTCTTTGCAATTCTCTGTGAGGTTGTCCACAAGAATGAAGAAGTAAAATAACAGTTTAAAAGTGACCATTTGGCTTCTGTGTAAGTGGATCCTCTCACTTTCTGTAGTTTAACTCACTTCTTTTTACTCTTTATTGCTTCCAGGCATATACTAAAGTGATATACTCTGTCACTGAACACTGCTGATGCCTGTTTTTATTTTCGTTCCTTGCATGAACACCGTTAGTGCACATGTGTCAACTCAAATTCAAATTGTTTTCAATACATGTGAAATGGCAAATAGACTACCAGTGGCTTTTTCTGTTCAAATAGTTTGTTAACATTCCACTCCATAGAAGCTGTAGAACAAAAAATAGTTTTACCAAGAGAGATGAAAAATGAGTGTGTGGTGGAGAAACCAAATCTTATGGTAGCAAAAGTGTTTATTGGAAACACTCCCTGGAAAGCCATGACTTTTTGGTGGGTAAGCGACAAAAAAAGGTGACTAACTGGGAGGATGATTAATTCTCTTTTGCATATAAATGTTGTAAGAAAAATTCTCATAAAAGAAGCAACTAGCTATAAATGTCAAGATACTATGAATGCAGAGATTAATCAAACTAGACTATATCCCATAAAAAGAGCTTTATTTTATATTTTTTTTCTGCACTGTTCGATTTTACGCATTTTTGTGAAGCAGCCAGAATGTCAGCTTGACAAATGTTTTCATCTATCACAAAGCTCAAAATTGGTGTTAGTTCTGTTGCATGCTGATGAATGCTGGAAACTATAGCATAATAAATTGCAATGTCTGGAATCAAGGATGACTTTGATAAAAAAAAAATATGATATTTAATAAAAATTTATGAAGGAAAGTCACTCTGAATAATGTTTTCTCCATTCTGCATTCCATTCATTCAATTATGAAACATAAATGAACAAACTAAGAGATAGTTTTCAGAGGCTGAATTAAAATTTATTTGTACTAAAGAGTGAACATAGTGAACAGCTCTGTATTAGGAGTCATTACAGAAGAAAACTGGTGAATTATATTTAGTACTTGCCAACATTATCTAAATTGCTTATTCTTAGTCTCAAATAAGACAACAAATAACATCAATAACAAAGAGTTCTATCTAATGCAATTACAACCTGGACAGCTGTGAAACTACGGCCACCTATTCTATTTGAAAAATATTAATGCCGTAGTAGGTCCTGCTAGTGTGAAAGACTATGGTTTCCTTGGCTGCATATGTATTACTAAATAAAACCATTTTATGGCTCAGAGGCCACATGGCATACATCCATAAAGCTAAGCTGTTCCACTGTCTTCATATCCAAGCAACATAACGTCATTCCCCCCCCCACGCTTATGTAGAATATGGCCCTTGTACTGTCTCCTGAACAATGCCCAATTATTATTTGGAGGAGTGATAGTTTTCATGCTTGCCAAGAACAACATCAAAAATTTGAATACTAGGGATAATCACAGGTAAGTGCTTCAGTGGGAGCCTGTGCTCTGGATTTGCTTCTTAAAATTATATATAACCTTTACTAAATCTACCCCTGCTAGGTTTGTTTCAATTCGGATAATTTCTTTTTTCATTGCATATCTCTTCTACTCCAGAATAGAATAATTAGTATTTAACTGATACGCTACAACAGATAGCTAAGTGAGAAGAGCTTCTGTTGTCCCAGGCATCTTACATGTGTCCAATAAAAGACTCAGTTCTTTGCTTTTGATTTTGAAGAAACAGCAGGTAAAAATTCACTTGCTGCATCATAGCCAAGGGGCAATAATGAGCACAGGTAATGTTAGCACAGTAATGTTAACGAGTAGAGATAACTTCAATTACCATCAACAACAGCTTAAGTAAAGCATATCTGTAATATTTTAATTAAACTCTAATTAGAAGCTACTTTGACATACTTAGGCTGACCACATAGCTCAGTAATAATAATCTTGTTTAATCCAGGAAGCACTTGAGTATGTAATGCAAAATTAAGAAATTTCTTTTATTTTAATTAATCTAAATCTCATTGTAAGGGCATGTCCAGCTCCCAAGAAATATGTATCATGTTTAGGCAAAACAGGCTAGTTCACAGCAATGATTTATGAAAAAATTGCTTCAAATCATGGAAGACAGGTCACTTTTACTCAGCATAGTCTCTTAGTACTTTTTTCAACAATAGGTGCATATTCATAAAGCATATGATATTGCATGTAGGCACAAACTCTGGTCCCTAGGAAAAACAGTGTAGCTGTATGAAAAATATGTTATTTTTTATAAGTAACTTAGCAACTGTGACTTGTTCTAGAGCCAAGAACAGAATATAACGGTTATAGTCAGAATTTTGCCTCATTGTTTTTTCCTTCTATCAGCAGTGCCCCCCACATTCAGAACTTTTAGGGTTATGTGCCCCTCATGTGAGGATTTGTGCTTAGAGTACATCTTTAGATATACTACTCAGTGTAGGGAGGGAGCTGTAAACTATGTCTCCTTAAGGAGTAATCTACAAATGATTGCTGTGATTATGAGTACATTATTTAGAATTTCAAGCTTTTCCCTTTTTTGTATATATTATCTATATTATAAACCATAATAGTATAACTCTGCTAACCTTTTACTCAGCTAAAGCATGAAATAGTTTAATATGCCTCTGCTAATCTTTGTCTTCTCACTTCAACTATGTGGTAAATCACCATCGTGTTTGCAAAAGCCAACTTTTCTAATTTAAGGTATTAATAATAAGCTTGAGTGCACTACAGGATCAACCTTGCCATACCAATATATCCTCACTCACTTTTTGCTGTAGGCATAGTGCTACATTTTCCACTCTATAATGTAGCCATGCTGAATTGCATAAACCAAAATTAAACAATCTAGACTACAAAACCACACCAAAGTAACACAAAGGAGTTAATTAGCCACACAAGAGGATTGCAGATATGTTTTCCTCAGCCTTAAGTCCATTTAGCTAATTGTTCTGAAATATTTTTCTGATACTAAAAAGAGAATGAAGGATTAATTTTAAGTTAAATCGTTTGCTTATCTTGACTGGCATTCTTCTGCTGACCCTAGCAAAAATCTGGAACTGAGTAATTCTAATACTGACCAGGTGACATAGTACATGTGATGTCCCAGGGTCTTCTGGTATAGAATACACATCTAGAAGCATGAAAATGGATTGTTATTATAATTCATAAGTATTAATGTCAACAGCATTAATAGGTCATAGCTAATTCTATTTGTATATTCAGTTGTATAAGTAAAACATTCAGAACTGAAGGTTGCCTGAAGCACATAATCCTTTTATTGTGCTTCTGCTTCATATGTGGATATAATTTTAAACAATGCTGTATATTCATCTACATATTCAATTACTCATAATATTTGAAAATACAAAATCTTTCCCAACTCTCTGTAAAGTTTTATGTTTATTTAGGTCCTTGATAACTAGATCATGTTTAAATATATTCAGACAAGATTAGGAAAAATAAAAAGCCACCATAATTATTCTTAAATAAGAATTTATTAATATGGACCTAATAGCAGCTCCAAGATATTATTGTCTTCAATATTTTTAACTATTAATAAACTACAAATATTCCCACCACACTTCCAGCAGTAAAGATATCAATACTTGCCTCCAAGAAAATATTTGCCTTCTTCATAGCTTACTATACTAGTGTTGTGAAAAATGTGCCACTAAAACAAAATTTTCATTATCAGTATTAAAGCATAAAGCATAAAATTATTCGAACACCACCAACAAAAACACTTAAACAATGAGCTTATGCCCCATCTTTGGCAGTGTTCAAGGCCAGGTTGGATGGGACTTTGAGCAACCTGGTCTAGTGGAAGGTGCCCCTGCCTGTGGCAGGTGGCTTGGAACCAGATGATCTTTAAGGTCCCTTCCAACCCAAATCACTGTATGAGTATGATTCCATGAAGTAATTTGAAGTAATAAAGCAACATGCTTATATTCAATGATAGGTGTAACAGTTTTGGTTGAAAAACACAGTGCATGGTAAGATTTTTTTCAGATTTTTTTAGAAATTGAGATCTTACTGAAGTCTTCAAAAGTATCCATACACATCATGCAATCATTTCCCCTATTTCCAATCTGGCTAAGCTGGAAAATAACTTTCATCCAATTTCAGGTACCTAAATTCCATTGAAAATATAATTATTTGTGATGTAAAACTCTGTCACTGACCTCTGGGCATGTTCTCTGTGTCTATAAAAAGCTCCAATCTAAGGGCATAAACACATATCCAAGTTTCTTTTTTTCAATATTTTTTTATTTGTAGAAAGAAAAGTATAGATATTTGTATGGATCAGACATGGTAATGTAGCATTTACTTTAGTTCTAAATACAGAATTTATTTCTTTTTTAATAGTTCAGCATTCTTGGATTGTAATTTTATAAAAATGTTAAGTATAATTCAACAAATAAAAATGTCTCCATATGTTGTAACATTTCCTTCTCCTTATCACTGAAGCTTGTTAGAAGGCTGAATAATTGTTATGTTTCTAAGGAAAATGTGTCAATAATCTAGAAACATGAAATTGGTGGTTTTTTCATTTACTTTAATATATTTGAAGACCACTGTCCCAGGAAAAAATATATATTAAATTCATCACAAAAATAGAATATTAGGAATTTAAATAAGATAGTAGATGTTTGTTGTTTACCTCTTCTCATCTTCACCTACCCTTCATTGTATTAAACTTTGTAACCTTGCTTGAAGTGCAAACAGAAGTAAAAAAACCCCTACTGATCTAAGGTTGCTGTACATATTCCTTTGCTTTACACTAAAATTGCCCTTGAGAATGCATTCATGCAATTCTATAAAGCAGAAGAGAAATTGCATATATTTAGGAAAGTGTAGGTAAGAAAGACACTTAAAACTTATTACACTTAAACTCAGGTAAATTATACAAAGGAAGTCTCTCTAGAGGCCAAAGACACTAAAAATACAAGGCCATAGAGAAAAAAAAGGAAAAAAAAAAAAAGGATACAAAGAATCTATCTCATCTGCTGCTCATTAGTGCACCGTAACTCACAGACTAGATAAACGTATAAATGGACACCCTGCTGTTTATACCTAACCATTGTTTGCATGGACATATGTTTTATCAGCATAACTGTGGCTGCATTCTTCTGGTCATACTTCAGTGACATTTTAATTGTTTCATTTCTAAGACTTGCTGATGTCACATGGAAAACTCTGAAACAAAGTCTGTTTAGAGAAAATGATGTTGTTGGAGAATATATTTGCTATTTCACTTTTCTCCTTGCCTTATTCCAGGATACGGTTTTACAGATAAAGCTTCTTTGTCCCTCAAACTTAATTTTCTTTTGCTGCTTATCATTTTTAGCTGAGGTCATATTCCTAAATTTACAGTTTTGCAGATGCTTATTACCGTCTTGCTACTACATAACTCAAACAGAATTTTTCTATGGCATGAACTACAATGAGTGGGAGGAAAGGAGAAGACACTGCACCACGCACTTGTACTGTGAGCCATATGCACCACCAACCTGAGACCTTTTTTCAGATCATGCTGCTTTAGGTTTTTTTCCCTGAGTAAATGTCAGTAACTCTGGCTCTTGAACCGCAGCAGGGGCACCATGTGTTCACAGAGCTTTGCTGTGGGTTCTGGTATCAGAAAGAGGAAGCAGGAGGAGTTTTACAAAGCTGCACAAAATTTCTACCTTTTCACTTGGAGTCCCAGTCCACAGTACTAGTAGGTAATAATGAAGCTTGTCTTAAGGCTCCATATGGGAAGTAGGGCTCAGCATCACTGACATAGGACTGTCATCTGTTAACTGTATTACTCTTACCTTCTGTAAAAGTATTTCACAATTCAAAGAACCCTAGAATCCATGGTTCTATGATCCAGTCTTACCCATGCCTCATATAATAGTATTTCCCAATTTTACTGTAAATACTTAGCTTAATAGATTTTAGGAGCCTTTTTTCTCTTTTCATGGCCAATCCTGCTGTCTCTGGGATCAGCCCTTAGACTTCCATTTTCTCCTTTGAGCGCGTCCTAGAAATCTTAACTGCAGCTTTTAACAGCCATTTGTTATTGTTCACAATTTTCTGCTCACAACTAAGCATTCAGTATTACTAAAATTTAAATCAATTTATTTCAGTCCAAGACTTTTTTCTTAAGGTCACCCTTAAATTTGTGCATTATCTGATAATTTCAATAACATGCTGCTTGTTTTTATGCCAAGCCCGTAAATGAGTCTACTAAATAAGATACATTCCATGAATAACCCTTCTGGAATTCTAAAAAAATCCCTCTTCAAGCACAGTTCTCTCTTTATTTTATTAGGTGTGTGCTAATACCTGTCCAACCCTAACCCTTTAACTGACTAATAGCATCTTACAACATTATATTAAATATTTTACTGAAGTCCAGACACATTTGCTCTACTACATTTCATCTGTCTGAAGAAATGAATAACAATAAATTAGTACAAGTAAGTGTATCTATCTTTGATGAAGCTATCTTCAGTGTCATCTCACTGTTGATTTAATCTCATGTTTTAAGGACTGCTTTTTTTCGTTCAAGTTGTAAAGATAGTCCACCTAAATTTAGCAAAATATAATGTAGGCATCTAGTATAAAGTAGCCTTTTAGGTTCCAAATAATCAGTAGGAAGACATAAGCATATGTGAAGAGCAAATCACTTTAAACATATACGTAAACAGACTTATTTTGAATTAAATGAGATACCTATCTTCTCTTTTAGATATATTTTTAGATAGCTGTATAAGCCTATATTTTTGGGCTGAAGAAAATTGTGTTTTTAGTTGAGGTTATCAAATTCCCTCTTGTTTTTTTCTTTCTAAATCAAATGAAGATACTTTGCTTGTATAAGATTTGTATAAGTATTACCAATCTTTTATTCCCATATTTGATATTACTACCCTTATTGACATTAAATTTTCATTTAACTTTGGGTTACACTTAGATCATCTCCAAGATCTACCCAATCCTTACTGAACAGTGATCTAGTTGCATTCTGCTTTATATTCTTTCTTTTGGACGCCTAATGATCTTACAGCTGCAGCCACTGTGGAGGTTAAGCTTCCTGGATGTTTCAAAAAATATGTATTATGTAAGTGTATTGAATGTGGCTTCAGGAAATAAATAAAAAAAAAAAAAATGAATTTTACTCTGCTTTGATGGAGATGGAGATAGATAGACTAGGCATATTAAGGAAAAAAGCCCCCACTGACTTTAATGGGCATGACTTCATGTACCCTAAGAAAAAAAGCATTGATGTAGCCAGCAGATGTATATTCCACCTTTTTGCTCAAACTGTGTCTGGGAAAACATGTCTCCCAGCTCCAGCCTCCCAACCTCCGATTGGGTACAATGGAAGTACTTGACTAAAAGCAGTAGCTGAACTGACAGCTTTGTCATTTCATGGGGGTTTGCTGCTGCATTTTAACATGCCTGCTACGGATACTTTTCTCTGAAAGCCAGTCGAGGGTGCCAACTCTAAGGATACTACTCTGAAAATAACAGAAAAAAACCCCGCTTCTGTATGTATAAACATAACTATATCCTTATGTCAATGTTATTTTTTGTGCTTTTCGATGTCAAATTGGACAGCAGTGACACAAAGCCCATAATATGGAGTAAAATGAATTCCAGATGGATGGCCTCAGTTTTTTATTTCAGTAGCATTCAGAACAATTTTAATTTATTTTTACTAAAAATTTGTAACTTACAAAGATGCCTTTGATTGTGTAGCTCAAGGGTGTAAATACATAAATATATACTTGTGCTTTAAACTGAAGACCACAAAGCCCTTAAATATCAGTAACTGTAACAGCCAGTCAGATGCTCCTGCGTACAAGAATCTGTACCTTTCACAGTGGTCTTCATCAAAACTATTTTATAATTTTATTTTTATATGTACACATAAAGATATATATGAAGGGAACACATTCTTTAAATTAACTTTTCTTATTTTGATTAAGACATCCTTAGCTATCATTAACCATTTATTAGGAGGCTGCAGGGAAACTGCAGTGTGAACTTCTTTTACGAGGCAGATTGCAATTCAGTTGGCTTAAAAAGGTGTGTCAGTGAAGACAGAGAGGGCTTGTGTAATCAAATGAGCAAACATGCATTTAAGCCCAGTCTAACAGACAGTTCATTGTTTTGGAGGGAACAGTCTATGGTTCTGGTTCCTACTTCCCAGCAAAATCTTTACTTTTTTAATCCAAAGATTGTACATAACTCTCAGGATATGAGGTACACAGTCCAATGACATTTCTTGATTAATTGAATACACTAATCACTGATTTATTCTTTGGAATTTAGTTGAGTTATAAGCTCCTAAAGGCCAAAGTATGTATGGTTGAGACAGACTGGATCTTTCTAAAAGGTGATAAGAAACAGTCAGAATGGCTACACGTTGTTTGACTTGCTATGCCCCCTGAGATTTCCTTTTTGTAAGAAGAGAAGACAATGAAGATAGGTTGAATACTAATTGAATTGGGTTGTTTCTACAGATTAGAAACTATGCATCATGTCTCACATGACCTCCTATAACAGAAGACTGGCTGTTTAATGGCAAAACTCACAATTCAAGTTAGACAAATCAAGTGCTTTAGGTTAAACATGACATATTTAACTGGTTTAAGGTTGTTATATTCAGCACTAACATTGGATTGAATTTCAGTAGAACCTCAAGCAGAAAAAAGGAAAGCTTTTTTTTTCTGATCTCTTCTCTTTGACAATGTGAGAGACCAATTCATCCTTCAGATCCTGAATGTTTTATCCTTTCTTTGCACTCTGCTCGATAATTTTTTGAGTCACGTGGATTCAGAGTCATTCCACCAGAAGTAAGAACTTACCAGAGACATCCAGGTTACATATCCAGTACCTAAATTACTTAATAATTAATGGAGAGAAATGTACTCCTCAAAGAGTAATTTAGCCTACTTAAGATCAGCATTGGTCCCTGGAAAGGCCCATGCTTTTCCGCTGACTGCATGAGCAATTTAGTAAGACCATAGTATTAATTTAGCATTATAGGTGCCTGAATTTAGGTAAGACGAATATGTGCTTCTACAATGAGTGTAATGACACAGATGTGGTTATGATGTTATATGCAATGTCATTTCCATGCTGTTTGGTCTACAAACATTTGTATTATTCGTGGAGAATGTGGTACTTTGATAGTTCGATCCAGGAAAGTTATTTTCAATCACAATGCTGGTACATTATGTATAGTGGCAGTATGTGTAGTGGGTAGTGGCAGTAAATATTTTCCTGCTTTTGTTAGTTATTTATCTTAGCTCTGAACTGCAGAGAACCACCTACTCAATTGCAAGAATAGTTCAGCCCCTATGCCATTCAGTCTTCACTTCAGACTGTGGGACCACCAGAAAGGTCCAAATATCTGAACTCCAGATTGTCTACACAGTTTGCCAGTTACTCTTTACTTTCTAGCCAAATAATTGCAGGCTTCATGTCTTGTGCTAATAAAGACATTCAACTGGATTTACTTCATTTAGAAAGAAAAAAAAGAAAAAGACGTAGTTAGCATTCATGAGAATGTTATTAGAATATACGTCAATCAGAGTCAAGACTATTTTGGTTTTAGGCCAAAGGAAATTACATATACACCATTATTTCTATTAATTGCAAATAAAGTACTTTCAAAATCTCGCTAAGTGCCAAGGAAATTGCCATCAGAAATTGCAGTGGTAACTCAAGCTTTTGTAGCAATCACAATTCACTTGCAATTTCAATTGTTTTCAGTCAAGCCCATTAAAAACTGCTAAGGTTGCTGTTAAGGCTTCCTGGGGAGCAGGCACTGGGCAATACTTGCACAGCTGAGGAAGTAAGAAAAGCAGACTCTGCCTTTATTTTTGCATTTATAGAATAGTTTCATTCATTGCACTTCTCAAATAAGATCTCAAGACTACATTCAAAGGACAGGTTAATGACATTGTCCTTGCATCACAGCCTAAAAACATTTAAGCTTAGATTTTTTTTTCCCCACCTAAAAATGCAGATATATATTTTGTCGAGGTTGTGGAGTCTTTAGCTAATACTGTTGGTCCATCTGTCTTCAATATCTTTGGATTTCAGAATCTGCTTACAACCCATTGATAGGACCATTGACATCTTAGTACACAAACTACAGTTTTGGTATTTTTTTCTCCTGTCTGTAGTCCTCTCAGATTAATTACATTACCAAACCAACATATAAAGAAGTTATAAAGCATCTGAAACATTTTCAGTATGATTCTGTGATAAGAAAATAAAGTATGCTAGATATAGGTTAAACTTTAAGATTAGGTTTTACCTAAATGTTTATTAATTATCATCTATTCATGCATAGCTGAGCTGCAGTAATATCTCCTGTGCAGCATTAAAAGCAAAACTTCCAGATCCCTTTCATTTACTCTGATAAAATATTTGGCACAATCTGTTTAAGAATAATGTTTTACTTTCCTGTTTTCCTGGAAGTCAGTTTAAGTTAAGTTTAATAGGTTATCAGTAGGTCACAAGATCTGAAAACATGGAGATTGAAATATAATAATAAATATCAATCTGCCGGAAGTAGAACCAGAGCTTCATAAGGTAAAATTTGACATTCATGCTTTCACTTTTCAGTTTTGTTTGAAGTTTTTTATCCAAGAAAACAATATGAAGAGGGACAGCATCCTGGATAAAGCCAGTCTCAAAGTTATTTTGCTCAGTATTTCTTAGATCTTACTCTGATTATAGAGTAGTCTTCCAAGAAAGTATTTGAAAAGCTATTACAGATCATCCCCTATAGAGTATATTTCAAAATTCCCATGACAAAATTCAGATTAACAATACATTAGTGAACATAATTAACATTGCTGATGACTTTATGTTGCAATTTTAAAAGTCCGATTGTTGCTGGCTTTTCAGATCTCCTGCAGCATCTCAAATCTCGTCACAGATAATGGATAACATTCTCTTAGTTCTGCACTTACTAGGGGTAAAAGAAATAACTGAGGTCAAAGATAATTCACTGAATTGTGAAATTTATGACAGCCACATAGTGAAATCCCATAGTGTCTTCAGGTCTGCCTGTAGCTTGTCCACAGACAGCAAAGACTATCTCATTAAAACTGTTAGAAATTTGCCTGATTATGGAAAATAATTGGTTAAAACTTCAATCTCCCCCCAGTGCGTTGGAAAACCTAAGATTAACGAGGAACAGATCATGCAAATTCATGTAGCCTTTATGATCTTGGATTTCAATCTGCCAAAGCTTCAGAGACCAGGCAACCTATAAAAATGTTCTCGCATAATTCAGAATGAGAACCATCAGTTTTGAACCAACTAGAGGATTTTACAAGACTTTTCCTTCACCTACCTTAATTAAAACATCTAAAATGGTCTATGAGAAAAATCCACGTTAAACTGTATATTCCGTTCAGATACAACCTATATGTCTGTGCATGTTTTAAAATAATGAAACCTGCCTTGGAAAATATAAATCCATGTACATGGAATCTTAAAAAAAAAACAAGCAAAAAACCCACCAACACATTCTTATCTAAGGTGTTATGGCCTCTTAATGTAGAATGTTCACAATTATTGCAAAAACCCCAATTATTACACAAGCAAAGTTAAAGTATAATTTCCAATCTTTCCTTTTATTGAACTGATTCTCCTTGAAATAAATAGATTTTATTCATTTTTCAACCAAAGTAAATCGACATTTATTATACCATGGTAATTCTCGGACCGTGTCACTTTACAAAGGCTAACTTCTATATACTAGTCATTCTGCACTTAACACCTCATTAGTTTAAAGGCACCAAAGAGATTCTTCAGATAAATTCATAAAATATATCTAGCCATCCAGTAATATTTAAGAAGGATTTTTTTGAGTGGACTTCATTCTTTAAAAATTCTATATGTCTGACAAAAAGCTTCATAATTAAAATTGTCTCCATAAATTCCTCATCAAAATTGAAATTTGTTTTGCTGTTCTTCCTGTCAAAGAATGCATTTACTTCAGAGAAAAGGTTTGTTTTGAGTCTGCATCACAGTCTTTTATGTTATTATATTAATCTCAAAACTAGTATCACTGAGGCAGTGGAATCCCTAATTACTGTTATAGACATACTCATAGGAATATGATTTAGCAATATAAAGTTTGTACAGAAATCTCAAGTTTCACTTCATTTTATTTAAGTCAACACAAATAGTATCATAATGCTTAGAAAACTCTGCAAGCACAAACAGAAGCAGCCAGCTGTAAAGTGTGCTAAAGTAGCAGTAAGGAAATATGTCGCCAAAGTACCATAATGCTTTCTCCATAGCCTCCAGGCAAGTTCTTCCTTTTCAGACAACATCCTAGATTTTAAATGCCTGCTTTGTGTTAAAACTGCCGTATCATTAAATCAATCTCTTTATTTGGTCTCAAGTATTCCAGTTATTAAAAGATGTAATCAACATCTTTGATGGATTAAGTAATGAGCCACTAAAACTGCACTCAGCCAGAAGACACATTTCTGTCTATGTAATTCCAATGTTGAAGAGTTCCTTTATCAGGAAATAAAACCAAAAAAAAATTAAAAACCAGCAATTGGTTCTAATTAGTCTAGACCTGCTCCAAAATGCAGTGAGATAATCTTTTATTAACAGATGGTGAATATTTAAGACTTAAATCCTCCAAAATAGAGGCTAATACAGGTATCACTGTAATCAAAAGCATATGATGATAAGGAAAATCATATCTATAAATTTAATTAAATACAGACATAACAAAGAAACATTTATAAAAATATTTACTTTTTTGGCTTGTAGGCACTAAAACGACAAAAGCAATTACAAAATTTATTTGGTAAGTGTTGGCTAGTTACAGTGGATATTACAAAGTAACCCTGTAAGATATATAACAAATATATATATATGACAAATGCTTAACTTTATGTCTTAAAAACAAGTTACATATTGGACTACAAATGGATCTTTAATAACTGAGATTTTTCTCAAAGTAATGAAAAGTTTTGACTCCTTTCTAAAGGGACTGTGTATGTTTAATTCTCATTCTAGAATATAAGAAACTGGAAAAAACCCCTCAAATTAGTTATTAATTAAAATTAAGCAAAGTGCAAAAGCGAATTTTATTAAAACAGTACGGAAACGTCTCATCAGTTTTCATGTTACCAAGGGAGGTTTAAATTATGTAAGCATAGTTATTTTTCTCTTAATTTTCCCTAGTAAATTTCAATATTAATCTCTCCTATTAGTTTGTATTTGAAGATAATTGAAAAATACATATGAAGATACATATGAAAAAGATAATTGACTATGTTTCACTGTATAGAATTTTATTGTGATTTAGTCTTTCTTTTCACATCTTTAAGATGCTATTTTTCAGTTCAAAATCAGCTCTAATGATATTTTGGATGTTCACTGCTGAAAACATAAACTTATCTACTGCGTATATAAGGGATTTCAACTGATATTCCATACTATACCAAGGCAAGGGGTATGGCAACTCAGCCTCATT
>NW_009918696.1:13883-61364 GCF_000696875.1 Nestor notabilis
TCCAAATATTTAGAGATGCATCAGTCCCCCGTTATTCCTTGAGGAGGCACAATAGGTCAACAAGGAGACCTCAGCTGCCTGGAGAAGAAACTGTTCATTTCTCCCCCACAGAGAGCTGGAGAATGAATAGACAGAGAAATCTGCTTCTGCAACCCATGAAACACTATTGCTTAAGAGAGTTCAGCATGGTCCCAGTCAGACCTTCTGTTCCTGCACCAGTTGCACAAACTGTCCCAGATATATCTACAATTAAGAATGCCTTCATAATTGGTTGGTATACCAATTAGAATACTAAATATTGTTATTCTAGCTGCTCAGGATAGCTATGACAAATTTAAAAAATGAAATAAAGGAAAATACACATTCTTGCCCATAATATTAAAGCATGTCTTTTGCATCTTTAAGTCATTACTTGCGTTAAATTTTTTTCTCATATCCTTTATGTTTCCTACTTTTTATATCTTCTTAAGAATTTTAAATATGACTCCAATATGTGGTTACTATCTATTCTACTAGCTTAGAATGTAGGGTTCATGCACATGTCTGCAAAATCTATGAGATTAAATCATTGATTTGCCATAGTGGCATTTCCACCCTTCCTAGTTTCTTCACTGTTTTTGCATTTTTTTTAGTAATGAACTCACACTAATATCATCAGATGGTGAGTTAATAGAGGCTCATGTCATTTAGTGTTAGCTGTCTAAAAAATCAGATGTTTAGTCTAAACAGGTACGGAGGAATCCTGCATCTGTGTATACTTAACCACAAAAGTTAGCCACTGGGAGATGGAAATTCAGCCCACCTGTCAAGTGAATTACCTTTAAAAGTGTCTCTTTCCATAGACCACAATAAAAATCTGAGCTAACTGGAGTCTTTAAGTAAAGTTAGGCATGACAACTATAAGTCTTAGTTAACTGTATTTTAAAGTATGTCTTTTATCTTCTCTGTATTTCAAAATTTCTTTTGGCACACTTTATTTTCCAAGTGAATTTCTTATTATGTTATTGGCAAATTTTTACTATTTTACTATTACATTTAAATAACACTTTAAATTTTAATATTTAATATAAAAAATTACTTTCTTCAGCATACAGACAATGGCATTTTTATTTTTAAATAAGTTTTCTTTCTTTTTTATATTTTTTAGATCATATGAAATGTACCTGGCACAGTCTTTTGATAATACTGGTATTGTAGATGGTGTAAATCTGGAAAAAAAAATCTATAGTTTTTCAAAAACAAGAGCTATGACTTATGATCACAAGTGTATTAAAGTCTTGTTGATTACTGAAGCAGATCCTGACTCCTCTGTGATTTGACTGAGAACATTATCTAACAAATTGGTCATTAATTGCAGTTGAAAATCAATTCACTGAAATAATGGCTTAAAAGTATTGCTTAACGGTTTGTCATGATGGATGTATACGAGTGAAGATAAAATGCTTTAATTTCATCTGCAATTTATAAGTTATGTCTGGGCTGCCAATCACATCTAACAGTCAGGGCACTTCTTCCAGTGGTCGGAACTCCTGTCAGCATTTTCACAAGTGGAAAGTAATTGAATTAACTGCAAAACACTAACATTCTTTTCATGTGCACTGAAAAGAAAGAAAGAACAAAAAAGATTACATGTCTTAGAAAAAACAAAATATTTTAAGACAGAAGCAATTAGGGTTCACAGCAGCAGACTGACCCCTTTTAGATTCTAAATTGCATGGGTGTCTCCACTACATTATGTGAAGGAGCTAAAAATGTAGGCATTAACTAGCAAACTTAAAAAAGCAGCAGGGACCTAACCCTGTGCTTCACTGAAGTCAAAAAGTTCTGTAATTGTCTAGAAGAGGATTAAGACCTGCTCCTCAGTACGTAATATGTACAACGTGTGTGCATATATATATGTATATATACACTATCATACTACAATACAGTAAGTATACAGCCCAGTATTTCATAAACTTTTATCTGGTTTATTGGAAGTTGTGTTAGTCATAATGAGCTAAGAAAATGAAGATGGAAAGATGCTAAATTCCCATTATGACATTCATCTATTTTTCAACATGATAAAGGGAGTACTTCTATCATTTTTTTCCCTTGGTAAGGGCACACAAGGCAATGATAATAAAATCTTTTACATCATTGAGTCCATCTCCTGAGAGGACAACTGTGTATTAACAGTACATAGCTAATACTTTAACACCACAACAAAGGGCTTCTGTAATGGATTCAGTAAGAATGAAACTAATGGCCAAACAAGTTACAAAATCTTTGGTTATGAAGATATTAATGCTTAGTTACTTTTCATCAGACCTGAAGTGGTCATTCTATTCCATTCCATTCCATTCCATTCCATTCCGTTCCGTTCCATTCCATCCTGTTCCATTCTGTTCTGTTCTGTTCCATTCTGCTCTGTTCTGTTCCATTCTGCTCTGTTCTGTTCCAGTTCGAACAGTCCAATTTTATTTTGCTTTAAGTTACGAGTGATTATGACTCCATGAAACTCTTAGCATACAGCCTGAGAAGCATATAACCTTCCAGTTGTGCAAAGATGCTCTGGATCTAACCTATCCCAACTCATTAATCATAGTTGAAAACAATGCTGATATCAAGAAAAATAGTTCCATAAGGTAGGAAAATTAGAGCCAAACTGAAACAAGCTGAAATAGAGGCTACTACTGTCTGCAGGAGCATACAGTTTGTCTGAAGTTTCTGCAGACACCTCACTGTTACTGCATAACACCTGAGTTGTTACCTCAGTAGTAAAGCTATTAGGATGTCTCTGTTTTACTTTCAAGTTCCTTCTGTATATGTGCAGAATTGCCCCAGATACAGAATTGTCTCTGAAAGTAACAGAGCAGCAAAATATATGCAAATAATTTTTGGGGCTTTTCTGAGCTGTTTCTCTGGTAGTGTTTTTATGCTCCACATTTTATACCAAAGGGCTTTCATTTCATGTCTAACTCATATGAATAAAAAGTCTATGAATAGAACTTTCATAAGCAGAATTTTTCCTTTTAACCCATCAGACAACAATCCATTTTCCAGTTATTAGTATACCATGACCCTATTACTACAACAAAACCAGCATAAAGTGCAGAAAGCTATCAAAATAGCCAAACAGGTATTTTTCCTGAAGGGACAGCTTTGTTTCATTACAGAGGGAATTTATCAGTTTACAAAGCACTTCCGAATCCTTTGGTACAAAGTAGAATTAAGAGTATAGCTTCTTATTGCCATAACAAAAACATAAATAGGTTCATACCATTCTCCTGAAAGTTACGTTCATACGTTTGGATGAAAATATTTTTCTTACTAAAGTGATAGGAGTTAGGCCCTGGATTCACTTGGCCACAATTTCACCTGCAAGGGAGGACTAAAAACGATTATTATGACTATTTATTTTGACCTCTTTCATTACACAGGGCATAAAATTTAATAAAGTAATTTCTGCAGCAAGCCTAATAACTTCCTGGTGAGCTCAAGTACATGATTTAAAAAGACATTCAGCTATAGCTGCTCCATCACTTTGGCTAGAAAATTCTCCCAACAATTAATTATTCTCATTATTAAAAAAAAAAAGTCTACATAATTTCCCATCCAAATCTGCCTTATTAAGTCTTTGTCTCTTATATTGCCTGTGTCTAAAAGAGATAAACTATGCAATGCTGGCATTTGTGGAAGCACTTGATGTGAATTTAAGAGAAACACTGTTTCCTTTTTTTTTAAACTTTGCATGGCCATTCAGGCATGGTGATGGGCAAGATGCCTTTAGATATTTTTCTAATTAACACAATTTAGTCTCAGTTGAAGACATAAATGCTCTTTGAAGCAAAGATGATAAAAGCAGACTGAAAGAGCAAATTACACAAGTGAGCCAAATTAGTTTTTAAGGCATAAGATGTGTATGTCAAACAAACTGAGAGGCAAATAAGCCAGAATGACTCTTCTCAAGAAGAATAAGAAAAAAAGAACTATGCATTTTCATGCAAAAAAGCACCATACAATATAAATCCAGTGTTGCTGGCTGCACTAACCAAACAAACTTAACACATGGATATAAAGGGTAGAATAACAATCACTGTGATTTCTAATGCACGCAAATTACTCATGTTCAAATGAGAGCCTGTATTAAAATTTTATATACCTTGCCTAAGTCCCTTGAGAAATTGTAGCATTCATAAATATTTTGCTCATTCAAACTGCCAAATACATTAAAAAAGCTTACAAATTGGTGAACAAGGACTTTTATTCAGCGCTTTCAACTTCAGTAGAGTCTATAAAAAGTGTGTCCACATGAGGAAAGAGGGAAAAGAGAGGAAACAAGATGCTGAGAAAAACGTAAAGGGAAATCATCCTGTGTCTTTATGAAGCCCAGCAGTAGTGTTCCTTGACAGCAAAACTGTGGTGTAACCTTGTACACTCATCATGCCACTCTAGAGAGATCTGATATTTCTTATTATAATTTCTTTTTCATCAGAAATTGAGGGTTTTGCTTTCTCACACATATTTCAGGACAATTTGTCTTTGTCACCTATTCTTATTTTTCTAAAAAATAAAATTCTTATAAAGCTGTTTCAGACAGGAGAGATATGAAGGATTTGTTTACAAGCTTATAATCAGCAGCATATGAACTCTATACTGGGGATAAAGTTACATATACTAACCTCTTGCCTCATTCACAAAGATCTGAAGTTTGGCCCATGATACAAAGTCTCAACATAAATGACCTTGTGAGCCATAATTAAAATTCCTTGAAACAAAGGTTTTCCAAAAGTTTTAATAGTTTGCAGCACTAGCGTGTGCAGCCCACGCTACTGTGACACTGAATTATGTGAACTGCTGGTATCTAACTACAGCAGAACATTGGGATGAAATGAAAAGATTATGTCAAATTTTGCTACACAGTAATTCTTGGTGCTTTTCCCCTATTAGTGTCAGTGTGGGTCAGCTTATTTCTTACACCAAAAAGAAAGCAAAAAAAAAGAAGTGTAATTACGGGTTTCTTTCCTTTACGCTTTGAAAGTTGGTGAAAATTTATCTTCGTATTAATGTAAATGAAAAATGTAAACTTGACAATTTTGTCCTAGTAAATCATAATACAGAAGAGTTTCAGAAACTGTTCCCAAATGGAATTACATCTGTTGTAGTTTCATGCAGGGTGGAGAACCTCCTCTTTTGGACACATTTTCATGTGTATTTATACCACAAACAGAAGCGTCTTTCTACTTTCTTAAGAAAGCTGAATGTTAAACTGGAAGCCTACTGCAGAGGCTTGGGACTATGAACACATGTATTTTCTTCCCTGTTTCCCCAAAAAAGGATCTTTCTCCCTTTGAAAAAGCATGGCCACGCAAACAGGGAAACTGACTGGAACCTCAGTGCTGAGGAACAGAACTATGTTTTAATGGAAAACTTCCATATAGAAATGTAGATTTCTTACTGTGAGGTTCTGAAACTTTCTGATACTTAAAGGTATGGGAAACATATTAAGTAATGTACATAAAGAAATAACAGATGGTGGATTTCTGTTCTGTAGTGTGTGAATAAGAATTTTGCCACATTAGTTGCTTCTTTATTTAAGTGCAAATATATGAATTATAAAATATACATTTATGAAAAAGTAGATAGAAAAGGGTAATTAAATCCTGAATATATATTGTGCACTAGTTAGTGAATGAAAAACTCCATAGAACTTGTGCACAAGATTATAACCCTGAGCAAATACAGTACAGTGCTAACCCACAGCACAGGAAGAATTACTGCTAGGGCTTTTATGAAAAGTGTATATTCAAACAAGAATGAAACTTTATAAATAAAAAATTTAGGGGTATGTGTGCATGCATGTATACATGCATATCTATGTATATATGTATAAAGACACACATTAAAGAAATGTGTGTGTATGTACACTCATACACGCTATATCAATATACATATAAACACAATTACACACACTGTTATCTTCATCTTACTGTATCAGAACAATACAAGATCACAGGCAAAGTAAGCTGCCGACTATTTCAACTTTATATAATGTCAAGGTGTTTTTCTTTTAAATGTGCACCTGGCGCCCAGTGCTTCACTTTCTCCTGACAAAGTTCTCACTGAACTTCAAGAGCATCAAGTTATTACCTAAAGTTAGATTGCATTAATTCAAAGATACATGTTCTTCCTATTTTACTAGAAATACTACTGACACTATAGGGGTTTTTATAAAGATTCTTCCAGCATATCACTGACGTTTTAATACTTGAAAGTCTGTTAGGTCTGGTTCTTAGTTGTGTTGCTCAGACTGTGATTATAGAGAGAGAAAGCAAAGGCTAACGTGCCTTTCCACAGTCTTGATGTAAAAGCAACAAATCAGGTGTACAAAAACATAAGGCACTGGAACTGGGAGGCACAAGCTGTTCCATATTTTGCTGCTTTTACGAAGGCAGCTATTCAGTAAGGCAAAGAAAAATGTTGCCAATAGTCTTCTGGAGGTGTATGCTTTGATTCATATGAGCATCCTTATTCAGAACGTTAGTTAAGCATAATTACCATCGTAAGGAGGAAAGGATTAATATTAAGCTGAAGGGATCTATCACGGATAACTGTGGGAGTGAAGTGTATTTCCTCTGTAGATGTATTCACAGAAAGGTTAATATTTTGTCTCTGTTAAAACATTTGAATGTGATTGCATTTCAACATATCACGAAATACAGGGACTTTTGAATGTCTCCACTAGAGTGGAGTTGTGGAAAAAAGCATTCCTCAGAATTCCTCAGAATCTCAGTATTCCTCAGAAACACCCACCTGCAGTGATGCTAAATGGGTGTTTAAAACGTAGTTTCAGCTGGCAGGTGTCCATCAGTGAGGCTGTAAGTCTCTGGAGTGGGAAACCACACCTTTATATTACTATTGTGATGCATACATTTGTAGTTGCACTTCTCACTGTGAAATTCATAATGAATACAATGGAAGGAATGGAGCAGAATCATGATCTCAGATTTTCTGATGACTTCACTAGTTACATCAGATGCCCTCAACAGAAGCTGAAATCACACAAAAACAGAAACATCATTTACAAGTTACTGTTTGCAAACCCATAATTATATATTCAAGTTCTCAGTGCTCGCTTTGTGTTGAACTAGATTATACCTTTATGTTCACTCCAAGTAGGAGGATGCATGTAACTGCTGGGTAGCCCAGGGAAACACTGTGACTCATAGACATCCCTTTGAGTCATAATTACTCCCTTGCTTCCTCCTTGCTCCCACAGACTTTCCATTTGCTTGTGGTCTTTTCCAGAAATAAATTACTATCCCACTTCCATTAAAGCTCGTCTACGTTGGCCAGCAAGTGGAGGAACAGAGCCAATGACAGAGTTAATTCCCTGTCTGCACCTTGTTACCTGAGCTGGGCAGGCAGCAGAGTCAGCTCAGTGCTCCAAGCAGACCTGCCGGTCTGGGAAGCTCAGGAAGGAATACAAAGTGTTTGTGGGTTGTCCTGTTTTTACCCTTTAGTGTGGGCATTTAGCTCTTAATCTAACCATTCTTACTAAGACTCATGATAGAAAGCCCAGAAGAAACTAAGCTGCACATGCATTTCAGTGATTCAAGAAGTAAAAACATTACTGATGCATAAATAAACACATACAGCTAGTTGCTGGTAACAAGTGTCCCAGGGACTGACACTGGCTCACAAGGATGAAGATGGAAAAAAACTTGTGTCCAGATATTCTTTTATTTGTACATTTATCCATTGTTTTTTCCTCATTTTTCGGCAAAAACAAACTTTCTTTTCCAGAACAGGCCTGTGAAAGCTCTCTCCCATCTACACTGGGGAGATAGTAGTATATGGAATTTATTCTATTTTTGTTCTATTTAGATTGTAAAAGAGAAGCAGGTTTTAACGTCTGTTTTGTTCTCATATTGTTTCATATTTGTCTAAATACCTTCTAAAATCAAGCTTTTAGCGGTTGCTGGCCCTAACAAGACATTTTTTCAAGAAAGAGAGAATAGAGATAACAAAAGGAAATTCATCCTATAGTTATTTAATAATAGTGCTCTGTACTGTAGAATATTTCCGCTTGATTACTTTCTGGCCAGTTGCTTTCCAAAATTATGTTCATTATGATAAAAGTTTCCACAGTTCATCTTTCCTTAACTGTAAATTTTTTCTGATTGTTAGTGAAGTTGATGAGGAAGTAAGCTAAATAAATAAACAAAAATAAATCTCAAAAAATGAAATATAACCCTCCATGTCTATTTTTATGTAAAATTACTGATGAAATAACTGGTAAAGAAAAGATTATATATGTTGGAGTTGTTGAGGATTTTTTTATAACTTTATGAGTTAAACATCAAATTAAATCTGAATGCCATAAACTGAATATTTTTTAAATTATAGATCTTGGAACTGGGCAGAGACACCATAAAATTACTCTTTTCAATAGTTTTAGTGCATTTCTTAAAGATGCCTTTGCTGGCAAAGCCTGTATACTTTGCAAACTGAAAATGGCTCTGTTTCAATGAATTTATATATCTAGAAAATATTTCTATAACAAGAAACATACAAGCTTAACTAAGTATGCCTGATTGTTATTGCAACGTGGAGAATTCCATAGGGTTGGGGCAATGTTGGGGAAGAATTTGTTGGGCTGCAAAAGTGCCTTCGCAATGGAGGGATACAAGGGACATGACTGGGGTAAGATGTTGGTGATATTTCCGGTGTTGATTGTTGGCAATCTCTTGTTTAGATGATGTTCTCTAAATTTTAATATTGTTGATGACAAGGAGAATTCCCAAGTCCAAGAGTTTGCATGGAACCATTTGACTCCAGGGCTCAGCTTAAGCAGCATTATTCAAAGATCTCATTGAAAATAGTGTTTACCATAGACATAAATTTAGTATACTAAGAAAATACATCAAAATGTTGACAAGAATTCCTTCCCTAATATGAACAACTCACCATACTTGTTAACTTGTAACAGAGGTTCTGACAATGCAAAACCAAACTTCAGGCCAATTTTAGGCCTCAGGTAAGATGAAGATTGAATTCTCTAGCAAAACAATACACGTATTCCCATTTTCATAAATCAGTGTTTTGGCTATGTTCAAAGATCAAGGGAAAAAAAATAGTAAGTAGACACTCACCTGTGGAGAAAGTTTTTATTTTTCTTTTTGAATTTGGTTGGACAGAGCCTTCGGTGACACGGTCTAGTGTGAGACCTCCATGCTCATGGCAGGGGAGTTGGAACTAGATGATCTTAAGATCCATTCCAACCCTAACTATTCTATGATTCTATGATCTTTTGTTTTACAAGACATCACACAGATATGAAGGGAACTGAAGGTTCACATGAAAGAATACAGATCAATATATAGACTGATGCTAAAAACATGTTTCTAGTGCCCCACCAATCCACGATTCTGTTGCAAACAGTGAAATAAGATTAAAACATGAGATTCTTATTTACAAAAAGGAGTGTTATTCTTAACAAGCAAGAATCTGAAAACTTCTCTTAGAAATGTCATAATTAGCAGTGTTCAAACTGAGTGAATAACCTGCTAGCTTTGCTTCCTTATCATTCTCTTTTCCATAGAAATTAAATTAATTTCAGTGAAATACTAACAAACGATATATGGTTTTGACCACCCAACAGCAACACCATGATTAGTGTCTTCTTGGTAGCAAGAAAGGCTTTAAAAGTCAATTAGTTGCTGACTGAATGTGGGATCTTTTTCAGTCTAACAGAAAAAGTGTCTTTACAGATCTGATTACAAAGGTAAAGAGAAAACAGGATATATCTCGTTAAAAATAAATGGCTCAAAAGTCAATGCAGATAATGCCAAATGGCTATCTCCAAGAATTGCAGACAACCATACATGTGAATATGTCTGGCCTTCTGTGCTGTGTAATTACGAATTCATAAGCTAGATTTTGCACCCTATTTTGCCTGTGTAAATCACATACGGTACCATTCATGTATGTGCAGCAGTATATGCTGCAGACAATTCAGCTTTTTTTTTCAGTATGACTAAATCAATATAAGCAAGGACTTGATCTATGCATATAAAAACTGAATTAAATGCTCAGAAGAATAGAATTTTAGAGTTATGTTTTACAAGATGACAAGATTACAGCATGAGAACCATCTGATTAAATCCTATGGATGTTGCCAGAAGAGTAGTAAATCATTCTAATACGTATTTTTACAGCAACTATAGGCAGTGTATGGATATGGAAGCAAAATTGTGTTTAATACTTCAGATATTTTCAGACAGAAGCCAAGCTGTGCTCTATGGGAACAGAAAAATCTTGCTATGGATTTGTACAAATGTCACACTAATCTCACTTACACCCAGAATAGATAAAGGCAGTAATAACATAAAAAATGTTAATAACTGAAGACATATAGATGTGCCAGACTATTGTAATTCAACTAATCTTAGAAAAGCATTTGTTTATGCTTTAAATTGCTATGTTTATGAATATTTTATACAAAACTAGATATGAAATTTAACATATAACTTTAAATATATTTAAAAAATTTTAGGGAGAATAATAAATAGAAGCTGTGCTAGGCTATATTGCCAGATACAAGTACAGTCATTTTTATAGCTGTCTTTTAATAATTCATCTTTTCTTACAATAGCTTTTTATACTTTTCTCACAATAAGATAATGAAATGATGCTAAACTGTTAGATGTGCAGCAAAAAGTTAGAATTATGTTTAAGATAATAAAAAATTAAACTAGTTTATTTGAATAGTTAACAAATCTCACTTGAAAATCACCTGTAGTTCTCCTTCTCAAAGCCAAGTGCATTTCAAAGAAAGAGCTACATTATATATTGTTTTAGAAGCACATGGATGCTTTCAGAAATTATTCATTAGGAGAATTCAACAGTTAATGATAGGATTTTCAAAGGCATTTAAGTGGATTAGATAAAGACTTGGTCACTGAAATCCCAAAGCCTTCATTGAAAATGTCAGCTAATATGAAAGCAACAGTAATAAAGTTGCACATACTCAGTCACTGATTAATGATATACCGTACTGAGTTATAGTAGACTTGAGTCAAACTAGAATCTGAGTGTTTGAACAGAAACTTCTTTAAAAATGCAAGTCACCAATAGGAGGAGTAATCTAGTGTTTAACTTCAAATAAAAGTCTAAGTTAAAGAAAACTATGTTTTGTTTTCAGGTTACATTTGCCGGAAAAGAAAAATGCTGATTCAGGGTTTTTTATTTTATTTGATAGAAAATATTTTTTTATTTGTACAGAGAAGCTGTGGCTGCCCCATCCCTGGCAGTGTGCAAGGCCAGGTTGGACAGAGCTTTGAGCAACCTGGTCTAGCAGAAGATGCCCCTGCACATGACAGGGGAGTCAGACTAGACCATGTTTAAGGTCCCTTCCAACACAAACCATTCTATGATTCTATGATGATTTTTTATGAAGTAAAAAATTTCTATAATGAATTACACTTCTCAGGTACGTCCACCAAAAAGCCGTTTCCACAAATAATTGCAAAATCAATTCACATTAGTATTTTTATGAAGCAGTGAATCAGCAGGTATGAGTCTATTAGCACAGTTATCAGTAATGCAAACGGATTGAGTGGAATCTCTCATTAAAATTTTATGATATTCCAGACATGTCATCTTTAATGTTGTGCTTGTAGTTATGTGTCTGTATATGTAAGACTTTAATTTAATACATAATTGGGAATGATGCTAAAAATGTTAAAGCATAGATGGGTGGATCTCAGAAAGTTCTTCAGCTGTTATACCAAATATCAAGTCGTATTAATGCTTTCTGAAAACTGAATGCATGCAGAGTCCCTATATTTATCCAAACTATTAAAGTGACAGCTGTTTCTCTCAATTTAAAACTAATTACTCATTATTAAATGTCTCTGAGTATGTTAATTAAACATATCTACATATGTTTCGAAAGAAAATATATCCTGGAAGTCTCTTTTCAAAGACAGGAACACTGCTGAATCTATACTTCTCTCACTCTCTAAGTTCTTTCGCTTTTAACAAAAGCAATGTGATGTGATTTAAGTTGTTAGTGTCTAAAGTTTTCCATTTCCAGTGCTTTTTAAAACAGTGAAATCCATTAAAGTCAGAGAAAACATTACACCATACATAACAGAGTATCCTTTTCAACCAGAATGATTTTTTTTCCCTAAGGATGGAAAAAATATGCTGTGGTTAAATAGGATTAAACTTCCTATTTTTTTTTTCTTTCTTTTTAAATTCAGGCATGAAGTAGCAGCTAAAATGATATATTTCATATATCTGGTCAAAGTCCAATAAAAAAAAAGTACATTGGATGAAAACTGAACAGTAATAATGGAAGGATATCAGAATCGCCTTAATAAACTAGAAGTCTATTGACAGTGAAATTTTACTAAGCTAGCACATGCCTATGCATTCAGCAGAGCTGGACTGAATTATGCCAAATAAGAAATGTCCCAGAAGTTTGAAGGATATAAAACAATATTCTAACAATTCATCCCAACCCTGTGTGCACAGTACAGGCTGTATGATATCAATAGTCAGACATATGAAGACTCTTTCTTGTACCAGAGATATTCTTAGAGTAAAAGCCATATTATAGCCACTGCTAAATAAATATTTGTTTTTAGATATATGTGTTTATTGAGAAAATCTATGTTATTTAACCAATATATATGTATATATTATTTTACCAATTTATATATGAGAGCCCAAAGACAGAATGATGTCCTCATATCAGCTAACAAAGCCTACCTAAAACTATGCAGTTAAATTTCCACATAGATCAATTAGTGAGGTCAGTTTTCAACATTTACCTAGACACAGCTAGCCATGCAAAATTGTACATCAATATACATCAAGACAACTGGAAAGTCTAGGTTATGAGGCTTTTAAATTTCATGCCTCTAATTTGGCTCCAGTAGCTGTGATAAAGAATCTTCCAGGTAGGTAATAGGATTTCCTGTTGTTTAGATAGTTCCACCTAAACTAGGAGACAGGTGAGTTTACAACTCTTTCTTTTCTCATGTTTGTTCAATATGTAACACAATAGAGTGTTTATCTTTACTTCACTGACTCAAGTTATTAGTAAACTTAGCGAATAAATCATTCCCTGTTGGATTCATGAGAGAGGCCAAAGATTGAGTGGAAATGATAAGCAAAACACTGCACTTGGTAGCCAGATATGATGATTGCCTTTGTACAAGAGAGTTTGGAAATGTCAAGCAGATGCCAGACTTTGGGAGAGGTTGCTTCTAGTGATACACCAGGTCCCAGACAAAGCAAAGGCTCATGCAAAACCTCTTTCGAGCCTGCTTATCAGCACTGTATGCCTACCATCCTATTCCCTTCCAACTGTCTGTCTGTCTCCCAACTATATGCTTTGCAGAGGTACAAAAAAACCCAACCCATACTGAAAAAATTAACCCATACTGACATGTAGGATGGCTTGCTTTTGCTTTCTTTTCACACCTGTAGTTAAAGGGAGATTGACCAGAACTCTCTCTAGCAATTGAATCTGAAGAAGAATTAATGTGACAGGAAGCATGCCTCCAACTGTTTATTTTTCCAGCTGGTCTTGTAAAATTCTTATCTTTGTCAGGATGATGGGTAATTTTTACAAGAAATATGTTCACTTTGATACAGAAAAAAATATCTTCTATGCTCTAATTCAGTTGATTGTATTTTGAACATCTTCCTTTTAAAAAAATCCTGTAATAGTTTTGTTTATATTGCGGAAGTGGTCTTCCACTTAGTTATCATCCATCATTGCACACGTGTGCTGGTAAGGAAGAAATAGGTATACTGAACCTCCACTGATGTAAAACAATGGAATAGATTTAGATCGACTGAAGTTGTGGATGGTACATCAATTTACATTGAATGTAAATGGCAGTGTAGATTGCCAGGTATTTGCAATTTTGATATAATTTAATTTGCATTGAGTGGCAATGGTAGCTAGTTTGATTATATTAAAATTGAGTACTGGGAAACCCCAATAACCGGCATAATCAGTGAAAGTGTAAGTAGAAACTTATGTATACGTAGCATAACAAGGAAAATTTTAATTCCTGGATTATGAAGTATCTCAAATTGGAAAACTGTTCTTTCAGAGAGATGAAAAGTGTGGTGCTAATGAAATATTTGCTTCATGAATAAGTGTGTAGCCAGCCCAGGAAAAAAGTGATTGAAGTGTGATGATCAAAATGCCAGGTGTATTTTACAGAATAGCATTCATTAAAGAGTAAAATTATCACTATTGTCATCACCAGAACTGAGTCCTACTGTACTGCTACAAAGTTTACAATGATATATCACACAGAAATTGCGAAACTCTGTTTGTACCAATACTTAAAACAAATAGTTAAGCCAGATGACACAACATGTCTCAGACTCTTCAGGTTTCTTTTATATATAAACAGCCAGGTGTGAACAAAATTTGCTCAGGGGTTATTATTGCACACTTGCCCAAACATCTTTATACAATCAATCGCTTCAAGTGATTCAGGTTGAGACAAGACATATTGTTATTGAAACAATTGCTGCTGCAAACCAGGCTGTGCAATCTCCTAAGCAAACTTTTCCAATACTGACATTGACTTTCTGCTCTGGAAGCCCCACTTCTGGATGACTGTGTTGGGGATTGTAGGCATTACAAATCTTTGTTGAAGTAGAATTCAGCTGAACAACTGAAAACACTGAGTGGAAGAAAAGAAAACTGGACAGCCTTTTTTAAACTGTGACCATCACGTTCTATCTGCATAATCACTACTTATCACTGCAGGCAAACAACATAACTTCCTCCTGGTGAAAGACATATGCTATTTCAATATATAGGGTGGAAAAAGTATTGCTCCACAAGATACGGATAGATGTGGTTTTTTTGTATCTGTAGGAATGAGAAACTGTCTAGCTGATCCATAGTGAAGTAGAAAACTATATCCTTGACTTAATTAATAGTCCAGGAAACTGGCTATACTCCATGGATCTACTCACTAGTAAGCTGAAACACCAGGGGTCTCTGCTTCTCAATTACATGTAGTGAATGGCAATTGTTACACCCCATACAAGCTTTCAGTGTCCCACAGGCTCCTAAAAATTGGTCTTGAAGAGAAAATTGAAAACATGAGATTTGTTGCTTAAGTCGCAACATGTTCTGCAGCATCTTTTGAAAGTCTGGATTTACTGATGGGAGAAGGACAAAGCAATTAATAGCTCTTCCTGTCAGGGTGAATTACAAAGCTAAGATATGCTAACTTTCATATTATAACAGTTCATCTATTTCCCAGACAGTCCCACAGGATTAAGGAATCTCACTTTAGAACTTCAAGTGGTATTCAAATGGCAAGTAAGTCTTCTTTAAACACCAAGGTATGATATTGAAATATTGTGTTTAGTTACACAAAGATTACAAATAGTTGAGCCTTTACATGTCTTAATATGGTCACAAAATCAGTAAGCAATTTATAAAGCTCCTTACTGAGAACAAGAAAACAGTTATCATATCTTGCCTTATAAGTAGCAAAAGAACATATTGCAAAATACAATATTCAATAAAGACAGCAAACATATTTAATTAATTTTGAAATCCAAAACAATGCAAGAGCCAAATAATAAATGACAAGCTATTCAAATCAGGACCTATGCAGTATATGGACTTTTTCTCTAAAGATCATTCACATAATCTAAAAGTGAGAATAGTTTTCATGATAAGATTATTTTATATCTGTATTATTGTTACATCCTTCAAAAAGAAGCAGTATTAGCTTGAAATTTATGTTTTAATTTGAGCAAGGGTATAGCTTTTCTAAGATAATGTGTAAAAAAATTCATGAAATCTACCTCATTGTTATTTTTCCATAGGGTGAGCTGTGTGTGCATAAGGAGTAAAAATATACAGATACACATATGTAAAATCTGCTTCATCCTATCTTGCATCTATCTAGGACCAGACTGAAAATTTTCTGCAGTTTATTGCTGTTATTTTAAATACTACTAATAATTAAAACAATAATATCACAATGTTTCAAGTAAAGGCAAACCCACATCTCTCTATCATATTTGAGTCAGTAAAAAAAAAAAAAAGCTGTTTTGAAATATTGTATTTCTCATGCCAAGTGAGAATTTGACATTTAAAGTTATGTCAGATTCTATCAAACATAGTGCAGTATAATGTAACATAAATGAAGAACTCATTTCAAATCGGTTTTCAATGCGCTTATGCACGCCAGCCTGAGATAACCAATTGTCGATGCAGAAATACAACATTGGTTTCCATTCCAGCAGTTCTAAATAGCCAATTTGTCCTAAAATTGCTTACCTCAGACTATATTCACAAGTGTAGAGCTAGCAATGTAAGAAATTCAGAGTTATTGGCCTGATTTAAGATGGGATAAATATGCAAAGGAAACCTTATCTGAGGGATTTTTTTGTAATCCTGTATCTTCCTCTAGAATATTCTCACACTTCCATTTCTGATCCTAGTTTACCAGGGTAAAAACAAGTCACAGGGTAAATAATAGAGATATTTAGATTAATTATCCAAATATTCAATATCCCACAAAATTGCTGTTCTTTGTTTTGGTTTTCATTTCAACAAAGTAATTGTTTTGGAGGTTGCCATTGTATGAATCTTTGCTAGTGACTAGTTTTAAAATAAGTCAGTCATTTCCCATGTTTTCATTATAGAGTTTGTTAATGATTTTCCTAGAATGTGGGTAAGGAAAAGAGAGGCTACAGCTCCTGATGCCAGTTGGAAAACAGTTGGAAAAATCAACAAGCTTTCAAACATCACATCTTTTCCACAGGTCTCTGAGATGCTACATTTGCACCTCAAATGTAGGATTATGATCTCACAGAATACAATGATTTTAGTTAGATCAAGTGTGTCCTACTGAGGAAGACAACCCAGCTGTCACACCGGTTACAGATACGAAAGGTTAGAAAGACCTGCCCACTCCAGGAGATATGTGTTTCCAAGGGCAATATGGGACACTGTTTAAATATACAGCTAACATAGGTCAAGATTAAGCTGACTGATAGTGACTTATCAGTTTAGATGAAACTCTTCAGTTTGCTACTCTCTGACTTGTCGCTGTGATGACCTGGACCTTATAAATAATGAGAAGGCTTACAACATGAAATTCTCACAACAAGATGTGAATAATATACCCATCATTATTCTGGTTGTGGTATGTGAGAGATGGGAGTATGTATAGGCATAAAGTCTGCTGAGGTAATTTTAAGCAACCATGCCAGAAATGTGTCACAGTGGCACAGTCTTGACCAGTTTTGACACATTAATCTGTACCATCCTGAAGCCAACTCCAGTGGTTTTTTAGAGGTGGTTGGTTTTGTGAGTTTTGGTTTGTGGTTTTTTTTTTTTTTTTGGAGGGGGGGTGAGGGGAGAAAGGAATGGAGGGGAGGGAAGGCATCAGGGAATGACTTTCTGCCTTTCCTTTCCTCCTGAACACCTGAAATTGTTTAAGAGGATGCTCACAAACTATTTATTTTCTAGTAAAGGTTCAGCCATAGAGTCCTAAGTGCATGTAACTGCAGGGATAACACATATAGACTGAAGAATCATAAACAATCAGAAACTGGGTGTGGATTCATTAAAGTCCTGAAAAATTACTTAGGCATACTATTTTATGAATCAGAACAGAATGCTCTACCTGAATAAAATTATTTACCACCAGGACCTAAGCTCAGCTTTACTTCCCAACAGTACAAATTCATCAGCATGCCACAAATACCTCCTGAAGTAATGTTTGAAAGGTTCACACATCTTCACATTTCACTACATTGTTAATTTGGGCTTTTACTTGGTTCTCATTCATACAAGAAATCTTAGGCTAAGTTTAGAAGTACTTCAAAGTGAAAAGTCCAGCTTGGGCTGTGGTATGTGAGTCAGTTCTGTCCTGATTTTGCAGTGAGGATGCAGTGAAAACAAAGCCAATTAAGCTTCCAAAACCACAAGTCCCCCCCAAATTGGAAAATATCAGAAGAGACTCAGCCAACTGAAGCACTAAAAAGTCAGAAGATATGTTCACAGAAGTCCCAAACACATGTTCAGAAGATATGCTGTACTTGAGCTTCAGCATGTGATATACAGCTCAAATCTTGTTTGAATGACCCGAATGCATGGAAAAAAATAATACAAACGTGATATATGCAAATACAGTGACCTTGTCCTTTTTCTACCCCTTTTCCTATAAAATATTTTTGTAGAAATATCTGGTCGTTTGCTGAAAGACAAGTTAATCTTGAAATTACATATAATACAATGCATTATTCATCAGATATTTCTGAATTCATTATGTACTGGTTTTTACAACTCAGAACAAATCCCACGTATTTGTATACCATTAGTCATCATTACAAAATACTTATCCAAAGGAATGTAGGTTTTAACACAGAAACAGACAGAAAAGGGTATTCAATTTAAAAATACTCAGCTTGGGAAAACAAAAACGTGCCACTTATTCAGTAGTCATGAATGATCTATTGTTCTGTGCTATTATATCACTGTCTCTACAGACTATCTAAGGGCAAGAAAAGGTTTTCATCTCTTGTAAAATTCTGGATAGCCTGAACAGTCTATCAGAAATATAGACTATTAATTTGGCAGTATAAATTTCACCTGGGAATTCATTGCAGATTAAGAATTTACATTTGCCTCAGATCAAAAGTTTAATCATTTTAACTAGTCTATGTTTTCCCATGTCTCAGAGTGAACACAAACTGCTACTGGAATTCTTTAGACTTTTTTATATTGTAGTGAAATTTTAAAGGAACAACTGAAAACTAAAGCTCATTTCTAGAAAGAGTTGACAGCTTTGGGAGCCAAAAGTTACGCAGTCCCACTACCAAAAAAATATGTTACGTTCTCAGATGTTTTAAATAATGGACAATTTGTCAGGAAATTTGTAGGGGTTTCTCCTTATCTAACTAGGTTAATATCATTCTAACTACTGCTGGTCTGAAATATTCACCATTTAGAGTTATTGATAACTTCTGCAGTTGACTGACAATTTGATGTCTCTGTTCCCATATCCATTGACAAGTCTTAACAATTAGTGTCATGAATATTTGAAAAGTGTGTGGTGTAGGAGTACTCCCAGGAGTTACTAATAATCCAGACATCAGTACTGGCTACAAAGCACAACAGAGTTTCCAAATTCCTATAACAATCTGAACACCACAGACAAAACAGTATATAAAAAGTGCCCAAGGAAGGTAGTTCAAGCATATTGCCAATGATTCTCTCAGCAGGACCTTGTTAAAAGTTGTAGCTGATCTGAAAAGTCCCACATCACAAAGGAGGGGAAGAAAACTGGGGAAGACATGAATATCTATTTTGATATCAACTCTGGTCATCAGTTTAATCCTGATTATGTCAGAAGGACATAATAAACAGCTATTTGCCAATTTAATAACAAGAGGAGCATGAAGCCTGCCCCTAGTTGCTCTCATTCTCCCGCGCTTCTCTAAAATATGAGGAACGTATTTATTTCATAAATGATGTCTGTACAGAGTATGGAGAGTACCATAGAGGTATGGTACTACTTCTAATGGAGAGAATGTTAATAACATCAATGAGGTCACAAAACAGAATAACATTATTTTAGAAAATGTCTTGATCATCTGTTTTGTACACTGATTATCTGGCACAATAAAAGAAAACATTTAAGGAAGTTCTATTTTGTGTGTTAAATGATACCTTCTTGGAATGGCTTGTTTTGGAACATATCAAAGGAAACAGTCAAAGTTGAAAGAATAGTTATACTTGAGACAAGTAATAGAAACCACATCAAAATTAAATTTAGCTCTCAGAGGGGGAATAATATTAAGAAATAAAAAAGAAAAAAATTAATGTTATGATACGAAATTTCAGAAGACATTTGAAACTACAAGCAAAACATACACGAAAATAAATGGACAAAAATAATTTAAAGTTAATTTAAATCCTTTTATTACTAGCTGGAAGTTACACAAATGCATAATACCTATCATACACACTCCTTGACCCTGAAGAATCATGAAAATCATCTAAAAACCCCACAAAGAAAAGCAGAAAGATTCTTAGATTTTTTAATTTCTATTTTTTTAGTCATCAGAAACCATTAAAAAAAAAAAACCAACAGCCCACTGAGGCCAACAGAAGAGAACCAGCCATGACACATGAACTGATGGGGATTTGATGCACAACCAGGTTATGAAGAAACGACAAGTTAATATGAATCAGCTAACCTGTGGTATATGGGTGCCTCAGAATCAAAGTAATTTTGGCCCCAAATTATAATGGTTCTGTGAAGCAGCTTTAATGAATTTGCAGCAGTCTGTGAATGTGAACAATGATGCCAAATGATTTGCTAAACTGCTGCAAACTGAGTACATCCCTGAGTCCTTTGTGATTTGCAAAGTTACAGTTAAATCTGAAGACCAAGTAGTCAGACTCAAAACCAGATAAATTATCTGCAGAAGGATGCATATGTAATGTGGGATACCTTGGAATAAATAAACAACTAACATTTTGTTGCACTTGTTCTTCACAACAATAATTTAAGCAAATACCTCTTCAAGACACATTTGTTTCAAGTAATTATGATATGCCTTTGTCTTAGAGAAAAAGTACCACTTAAAGTCACTGATCATGTACTAAAGAGTTATTAATACTTACTGACATTCATCAGAAAAATAGTTTTGCCAAACCTGGGCACTCTTAAAATGGGCGAACAGACTTTCCAAAAAAGCATGCAATATTTCAAGGAATAAATGCAAAGCTCTCTCAATTTACTATCCATTCTGTCCAATATTAGGATATATTGGAAAAATACCGTTTTCCAATTATTCTCTGCAATACTAAGCACTATTCTTTTTCTAAAAAAAAACCCCTAAACTTATTCTTGAAAAAACTTTACATTTCAGAACCTTGGACATAAAAGAAAAACGCTGTACCTCAATTTAATAATATGGAAGTCTCAGCATTGCTAAGACAGTTCATATGGGATTTCTGAATTAAATGCTTAACTGGTAGCAAAAATAAGTGTTCCCGTGGAGACTAGAATTGAACAACAACACCCGTCATTTTCTCTTTAAAGGTTTTACTACTGTTTCTGGGAATTGAGAGACCACAAAGGCCTGTTTTTACATTCCTATGTTATCTGCAAAATTGAATTTAATTAACAGTATCTAGATAAACATTACAAAAGAATAAATGACAGCAGCTTAAGGAGAAATTTGGTTTCATCAGCCCATTAGAATTTTTGGAATGCACTTACAGCACAATCAATAAAAGGAAAAAGGTTAATTTATCTGACTTTGTATCTCAAAGCACTTTAAATAAAATGCTGCTGTACTGAAGTACTTTGGAGGTTACTAATAGATAAAATTGCTTGTTAGCACAACATAAAACAATTTATTACTAGTTTATCACTCAGAACTGAGAGTGGCACCATCTAAGACAACACAAAGTAAATAGAGGATGCTTTGCTTTTTGTTTTCACCCCTACCCTACATTAGAACATGCTCAGATACCCATAGATTTTATTTTTAATCTTGCTTGTGTATACACTTCTCATCTGTTAGCCTGATAAGCTTGTTTGTTTGTTTTTAACTGTACATATTACCAAGTGGTTTGGTGAAAACAAGCTGATATTGGTATCGTGGGTTTGATTTAGATTAGATAAAGCCCTGCCTCACTAGGCTAGCTATCTGATCTTTAAAATTCCCAGTCCATACATTTTTCTGGCAAGGACTCTTTCATCTCCCACAGTCATATAAAGCTTATGTGGTTTTTTTTTTTTTTTCCCACATGTTCTTTTCCTTTAACACTGTATTGATCTGGGCAGTCTTTTTCATTCCTTGGCTTCTTGTTTTAGTATTCTCTTTCTAGAAAGCTGTATGCATTATCTCCAAAACTCCCCTGGGAACAAGATCATGTCAAAATCCTACAGAGAAGGGCTGGAATAAAAACCTTAAGCCATCTGAAAACAGGGACTATCACATAAAATCTCTTCCAAATACTTATCTATTGCGCAGTTCCCAATTATTGGTAAAGAACAAAAATATAAGAACTAAACCCCACTTATTTCTTACTTTTTGTCCTTTTAGTCCTTGAAAACACAGACCTAGTGCCTTTAACTCATATAATAAGAAAATATCCTCAGTCTAAATTGTGCTTGGTGATCAGGTAGACTTCCTAGAAACAACTACCTGCAACAAAGGAAAAGACTGAAATTTCTGTAGGAACTGTTGTAAAAGATAATTGCACTACCACTGAACTAACGGTAGGTTGTCTGACTTCACTACAGAAATGCCAGTTTGGGAGCACTGAAAAAGAGGATGATGATTTATCATAGTAAATATTATTTTATTCTCTTTTGATGAAAACAAGTCCAACTTCCTAAGAAAATCAGGTGCTCTTGATCACTCTGCTCCTTGAGACACAAGACATTTATCAGTTTGTTCCCTGTGACACGTGAGCTCCCTCTGACCAATTTCAAATTTATCGGGAAGAGGGTGGGAGTAAGGGTAGTCTACAAAACATTCAGGTTTTCCAAGTCTCATGGAAATCAGTAGTTAAGGAATGGAAATACTCCACGAGTTCCTTAACCGAAAAGAATAACAAAATTCATGATCCAAGGAATCCAGTTAGCATGCAACTGGTCAATTGACACATGTAAATTGACTGGTCAACAAGCACATGCAGAAACAATCATACCTTTGCTACTTTTTGTCCACCTAGGGAGCCAGAAAAGGGGTTAATGAATGTAAAGAGTTCCAGGAATAATGTTGAAGGTTGTGTGAGAGGAAAAGAGTTGCTATAAAGGGGGACCTTAGTGCCTGGGATAACATTATGTGTCCTGCAGTGGGAAAACATTAGGGATGAGGAAAGGTAAGTCTGGCTTTGGAAGGATTAGGTGACTTGTTAGGAAGTAGAAATACTAAAAAAGCTTGTGATAGAATACAGTCTCAGACTATCTCAATAGGGGAAAGAAAAAAGAAAGCCCAAGGGACATGAGATATAAGCATGTAGGAGACAAGAATATATTTCTTTCACTTTCCATGGTTTTTTCCTGTTTATTTCCATGTTTATTTTTAATGATTGCCTGCTACTGAGGCATGTCCTTGTTAATGTCCCTTATTTCTGATGTCAAACATACTTCACTCTCACTAGGCAAAACAATAGGTAGTTAGAAGGAAATTTTGTTCTCACATGTAGGTTAGATAATTCTACTGGGGAAAAAAATCTTTTTTGCTTTGGCAAGACTTAAATACTTGAGGATCCCAGGAGCTTGTTGAAAGTTTTTCATAAAACTTCAAAGTGAATCCAGATTTATCAAATCTAATAGATTATTAACACATTATTGGTGATTCAATCAGCTCAACAGAAAAAATCTTAATGAAAGAAAAGGACTGTAATTCTTCTTTCCCAAAAGAAATTATTTAATTATAAAAAGATTTGGTTTAAAATAGCACACAGACATGTTTTACAGGTACTATGGCTTCTAAGAGAGTCACATTGTATTAGAGTCACAGTGTTTGCCATCCAAGATAGCTATCAGCAGTTGTAAGGTCTTTATTGAGTTTCACCATCTACGTTTTCTGCAGGTGTGAGGTCTTTACAAGGTAAAAACCAGTAACTGCTTAGGTTGGGAATTGATCAGTTAAAACCAAGTCCAATCAACAATGTTAAGGTCAGCCTGAAGGCTTTGTAATCCAATTACGCAAGCTGCTCTCAGGAGCTACCTCTATCCTCTAGTGCTCTCAGATGCACTTTCAAAAGTTTGCAAACAATCCTGTAGTGACTAAGTAGTATCACCATCATTACAACCCCTGTGAAAGCAACTGTAGAAATCCAAGATGTCAACAGAAACATGCTATTACCCTGTGCTACTGCAATGCAGCTACAACCACAATTACGGGACTCAGGTGAATGAGGTAATAGCTAACCTCTGCCATCAAAATTACAATGTCTGGCAAGAGCAGACCTTACAGACTGAAGATCCAAACACTTATAAAGCAAACCCACTGTGACAGATTTTGCACAGAAATCAACATCTGCAGAAACTTACTATCATGTTGTGAACAGTTAAACACAGAAGCCAAATGACACCAACAAGGTTATAGCAGGACTACAGTTACTGATATAATGTATGACTAATCCAGATAAACTCTGAAGCACCTTTTCTTCATAGATTCATAGATTTGAAATCTACTTTTGTCATGTTAATTTACAGGTTATACATTTGAAAGTATAAAACATGCTAAGACATGACAACTCTAACTCTGATATACCCCATGGGTCCTGCAATACTCCAGGGCAATAGTATCAGATATCAGTTCATGTCAGTATGACTGTTGCCTTTCAACTATCCTAGGGTAGAACATTTCTATGTTGCTATCAAATTCACAACAAACTTCAGGAGCCGTTTCACAAGAATGTATAAACATCAGTTATTACCATTTTCAGATCTCCATGCTGTAAGTTTTTTGTTTTGTTTTACTTTTAAATTAAGAGTATAAGGAGTTTTCAACAGGCCAGAGATCTAATTTTACAGCTCAAGGGTTTTAATGCTATTACACATTAAAGCAGTAAATGTGAAACCACAGAAAAAAAAAATAATCCAATCCATTAACCTGATATTATGAAGTAATTTGTTACGTTTTCTAACAAAGGGATTGTTCTGTGTCAAGAAAATTATGGAGACCTCATATAGCACTTGTAACATCTATTTCACAATTCCAAATGACAAGTACCCACAAATATTACAGTGCTCTATATAATCCCCAAAGAAGTATTTTCCAAAAATACCATTTTCTTTATAACAGTCTCAAGCCTTTTCAGAAGTGCTTTAACCGAAGACTAAAATGGAAAGTGAAATTACACACATAAATCAAAATTGTCAGAGTTTCATGTTGCTTTGTAATGCCTGAGGTATGGGCAAAATAGAACAACTTTTGTCATGATTGGTTTTAATCAATCATGCTACAGGCATGACCACAAAGGATCTGTACCTTAGACTTTGATCTTGCAAACAAACCCCAACTTAACTTTTAATCAATGGAGTCATTTGTCTGTCATGTGTGTATCTGTAAAGATAGATACACACATGAGCAAGTGTTTGTAGAATCAAATTTTAGGATATGGTCTATAAGGCTGATTTGTGCACAGTGGAAATAGCTTAAACATCTTGTATGTAACCTCTGTTTATTACTGCTTCTTAGCCAGAGAGTGGACGAGCTCTGGCAGGCAGCTGTGAGAGGCTCACCCATTTCAATATGATAGTGAATCAAATTAATTTAAGCTTTTCTGAAAGCTGCTTAACCTAAGTCAGCATATCATGCTTAACCCAAATCAGCATATTGTGCTTAAACAAAGTCAGCGTATTGTGAACTGAAGCAGATGCAGCACACAACTGGGTCATTACTGCGGTCCAGAGATAGCTATGTCCAGCAGCTATGGTAGCCACTTACATTGCCAAGTCACTGCTCAAGTGACTGCACCTTCATCCTCATCTTCCAGACCAGATCAAAGACAGACTACTTATTAATAATATATTCACTTACACTTTATCAAGGCAATACTGCCGCAGCTTGTCAGCTCTGCAGTAAGTCATTCTCAGTTAAAGGGCTTTATCCTTGGATATGTAACATCCTAGACCTATCATCAGATATTCAACCCAAATCCAACTCACCTACTGTTATCTAAGTGGAAACTAGGCCCCTGGTTTAAGCTGACAGTTATTCTCCTTCTATACTCAGGACAGACAGAAATACACTTCCACGCTAAGTGCAACAACCAAACGCATCGGTCTTTCAGAAAGCCAGGAACAAGGAACATCCTGTCAACTCTTCAGTCACAGAAGTTTGTGAGAGGTTTGCTATTGTCCTTAGTAACAGCGAAATAAGGCTTCTGATCTATTTTTATTAGTTGCATATATTTAGCAGTAGAATTTAAGGACACTGTGCTGCATTCAAAAATGTTGGAGAACCGTTCTTTACTGTAACAGTTTGTTTTATCTCCTATATGTGAAACATTTTATTTACAAGAATTCAAGTATTTTACAAGTGAAATAACCCATTGTAGCATTTGAGTGTTAACCCACAGAAGGTTCAATAATTCAACAAGGAATACTATGGAATCAATAAAGAGCTTGGGACTGTTTACAGACTGGTTCTAAGCTACAATAAATGCTCAACCTGCTGGATACTTTCACATGTCCTCAATAGTATGTTTAGAAATTATTACTATCCCAGATTCTTGTGTAACCTGAAAATATGCAGAAGGACACGGTCATGCCTAAGATAAGCAGAGAAGAGAAAATAATGGTTTACTACATGTAAACACAGGCAGATAAAGACAAGACCTTTTTTCAGCAAGAACATTAATAAGAACAAGATCTCTAAGACAGCTTATGTCTCTCTGGGCTCCCAGACAACACATATCTTCAAGGTTTGCATCATATCATTCTCAATCAACTGAAATGAAATATTTAATACAAAAAGGAATGGGTTTATTTTCCTTTACTCTTAGCTTTTACCACACCCACGGGAAAGCACTTAGCTTAATCATAAATAAAGAGTTGCAGGAGCTCATGGAATTGAGCAACACTTGCTAACCTTTAGCTTTCTGGCTGAAAAATGACCTTCAGTGATGACCCATGTGAATAGTGCTATCTGGAATAATTTCCTCACATCGAGCAACCTATTATTTTACTATTATTAAGTTTTAGTAGCACTGCTGGGAGAAACCATCTGTTAAAAGAGAAACAACTACTGACCCTTAGGTATTTGGAGACTGTTGTTTTCGGCAGTTTAAGGCACTTTTCATTCATTTTGCACAATTTCCTTTCACCAGTGTCAGGAAGATCAGAATGAGAAGGGAACGTCTCTCTGATGTTTATTGTACATCAACAAATAAAAGATATATTTACAGCTGCTTTCACCAGTTTACTAGGCCTATTAAACAAATGTGCTGTAAGAAAAAGCCTATAAAGCAAACTTAGCAACAGTAAAAAGCCCATTGTTTGACTCCCCACAGAAGCTTCAATTGCTTCACAGTATGAAGTCAGGAATCCTTTAGATAAAAATAAACACAGAAGAAGTAGAGAATAGATACATTAAGGATGTTAAGAGGAGTGAAGTCTTCTTTCACTGAATGCCTGTCCCTTAAGCACTGGTTCCTTGGTTTAGAGAATTATTTTGCAAATAGTTTGCAAAAAAACCCCATTATCATACTAGAGGGATCCAGTCTAGTGCTTTTCAAATTTGTATGTAATTATTTTTGAGGGGGGGCATTTAAAGAAATAGAAACGTAGGATAAAGTTCACATGCTGCACTGAATGAGTAGATTTCCTAAACCCAGAAATTCTTCCATATTGATGAAGTAGAAATGTTAGCAACATGATTTCACAAGGATCATAAACATCTTTTTTTTTTTTTAACTTAGCAGTTGCTGCTGCCAAATCACAGTCTGAAGAGGACTATATATTGCCTGTCATCAAGTTCTTATAAATAATGAACATCTTCTGCTCATCAGTGATATTTATTTTTTATTTCTCCTGTGTTTGATTAACAAGCTTTGTTTGGTTGAGTTTGGGGTGGGTTTTTTTTCATGAACATTTTTTTTTGCTTTTTATTTCTTCTGTATTTTGATATTTAATATTCTCAGGGATCTTTTGAACTATATTGTAAATTAGAATCATAGAATCATAGAATAGTTAGGGTTGGAAAGGACCTTATGATCATCTAGTTCCAGCCCCCCTGCCATGAGCAGGAACACCACACACTAAACTGTATCGCCCAAGGCTCTGTTCAGCCTGGCCTTGAACACCTCCAGGGTTGGAACATTCACAACTTTCCTTGGGCAACCTATTCCAGTGCCTCACCAAATTAGAAATTTGACCATTTCTAACCCATTTTTGGCCATTTCTAACCTATTTTTGGCCATTTTTAGCCATATTTGACCATTTCTGTCATATCTTCGGCCATTTCTAAGAAGGTTTTGGCCATTTTCAAACATATTTGACCATTTCTAACCCTGCTTTAGCCGTTTCTAAACCTGTTTGGGCATTTTTAGCCATATTTGACCATTTCTAATCCATTTTTGGCCGTTTCTAAGCCGGTTTTGGCCATTTAGACGTATTTCACCATTTCTAACACAGTTTTGGCCATTTTTAGACATATTTGACATAATTGATCACACAAAGCACAAAAGTCTCATGTCTGTCATATAACCTTCCTTGACTGGAAAGATACCCTTCACAACTGGGTTTCTGATATGAAAGCTCCTATCAAGCAAATTCAACTAAGAATGGTAATACAACTTGAGAAGCTAGATGTTGTATGTATATGGAAATTTACTTTTTGCTACCAGGCTATTACAGGGTTTCATTTGTGTTTACTTTTTAACCTGCAGAAGTATTGAAAACTTCAATCTTTAATCCATTTCTTGATGTTGAAGTTCTAAGTACCAGGAGTCAACTAGTAACAGGCAGGTGAGTTACAGAAAGTGCGATGGCACTAGGTTTCTTCATGAAAGGCAAAGGGACAACAGGGCAGTTAGTATTGCTATTTCCTGGTAAGCTTCATGGATTTTGCACTGTGAAATGTACGAGGTAAATGGATGGCACTTCCACCAGGCAAATGAAGTTTTAGTCTGAAACACTGCACTGAATTAAAAGACAAATCTTAGGCCATTATATGTAACTGGAAGACTCTCACTGGCTTTTAATAAGATTTGAGCAGATTCTGATTGACAGAAGAGGTAATAAAGCATACCAAGTACTACATATTGAAACAGGGTAGCAAGCCATGACATAACCAACCACCAATTATCTGCTTTCACCTGACACTAATAAAAAGTAATTTAAAGATGAGATTCAACTTTTAGTACATTAAAAATTATTTTTCAGCTACATGAGTGATACAAGTTTTGCAGCTATTGGCTACACACACAGCCTGTGTGTCATGCCAGGGCCAAGATGTTTGGCAGGCATCATTTTGTTGACATCTTTGTGGTTAGAGACCTCCTGTACATACTTGCACAGAAACTGCAAAAGAAACCTTTTACATGCCATTATATTCCAGAGCTTCTGCAAATTACAGGTAAAACAAGAATGAGAGTCTAGAAAAGAAACAAAGGTTCATCATTAAGATGATATATTCACCAGAGCAGTGTGGCTAAACAGTGTATCCAGATGCCCAATAATAATGTGCTGCAATTTACAAATCTTCTGAAAAGGTCTAACATCAAGAAATGTATCAGAGAAACCCTGAGAACCCTGAGAAGAAACAGAGAAACCCTTCCTTTTGTTTATAATGTCATTTTCTTACCAAAATTTCTTGCAATAAAATAAAACTATCTCAAAACACTTTTGTTTAGGTGAATTTTGTAGGCATGAAAATCATCACAAAGTAAGAAAAAACTGAGTATGTTCCTGCTTTACATTTTTTTAAAGGGGGCAAAGAAAGTCTTTAGACTGCTATAAACCAGTTTGCCGAAGAGATGCAGCATGACTGAAAGCATATCAGTTTTTTTCTTCATCAAAACTAACAGAAGATGCTTAGAGGAGAAAAACAGTGAAGTCAGCCTTCAACTGAATTCATTAACAAGGTGAAGTATCTCTTCCAAAATAAGAATTTTTATGTTCGAGGATGATCAGAAGAACCAAGATCAAGGGACAAATGAATTTGTCAATGTGAGATGATAAAAGTGGGGAAACCACAGGTCGGTAATATTTGGGTTTGAAACTATGCTCTAAGACAATTATGACGGTTTTGTTTTAATGTATGTAGTAAAATGGCTCAGTTCCTCGAACTGAATCTTGGTGATGACAAGTTACTTTTTCCATCAATTTAATGATGTATTTTATTATAAAAACTTCTCAAATATTATTTCTTCAAAATTATCTCTGTCTTTTCTTTACAGGAGTTTTGAATTAAAACTGAACTACACTACAGATTTTTTTTTATAATGTAATACTTTCATTCTTTTCCTGTTTTAACATTTTCTTTCGTGTTTAATCATGTATACTTAACTCATTATTTAAATGTCAAATATTAACTAACCAACACAAAACATTGTAACTAGTATACTTAAGAGGGGTTTTTCTTCTGTAAAACAAAGATAATAATCTTTATCGCTGCGGGCTATGAATTTCTTTAAGAAATGAAGATTTTTCTAATTAATGTTGGCTGCATGCTCTAACTTCATCATATTTGCCTGGTTACATGAAGAAAACCAGGGTGACAGTTTAAATAATACTCAGTATTCCCGCTGCACACTTTTAGAATATTTATTGACCAAAAGTTGCTCAAAGGCCTGACACAGATGCTCACCCTTGCACAGCTTCCTGTAAATCATACAAACAGCATTAATCCTATTTCCATTCGAGGAAAATGTAACACTTGCTTTCACTGAAATAATGAATACAATATCTGATGAAGAGTTTAAAATAGCAGATGGTGTTATCACTTTGAAAGCAGGGAAAGGTAGCTGTATAGAAGCAGCAGCATGCAGGATATTCTGGTCTTGCACCTTCAGATGGTACTTAGTTCTTTAAAGCAAAAGCAGGAAAGTGATTGATGTTATGCAGCAAACAGTCTGTTTCTTGCATCCCTGGTGGTGGTGCTTATCGCTTCAGAGTTCTGCTACAGCAATACTTACAGAAGCCTTTGTCAACAAAATGTAGTTATGAAAGAAAGTAGCATGGATTCTCTACAAAAAAATTTCTGTCTTTGTGAGCAAGTCCATCTAGGGTTACTTGGAAACACTTCTGAACTTACTGCTAGTCACCTCTTGTGATACAGATGAGTAATAAACTTAAGCTTGTTCTATTTTTTTGGTAAAAAAGTCAGTTGTCTGTCCAATAGGAGAAGGGATGCTAAAGCTCCTATGTATCCCACAAGCGGTCCACAGATATTTGCGCGTCTTTCTTTAAGATATTTCTAAGTTGACATTGAATTCTATGCAGCCTCGAGAATTTTGGCAAGAAAAGATTGCTTGTTATAACTCTGGTTATCAGCCATTGTAGCCAAACAGATTTAGATGTGGAGCCATAATAAAGGATAATACAGGTCTTTACTTACTAAACCCTTGGAATTATACTACTCTTTAATTCACTGTAAGAAAAATCCAAACTTCAATCTGTTATATATACACACACAGATTTTATGCATACATATATGTGTATATACATACACATAATAATTTTTTCTCTTTACACAGATTTCTCTAGATTATATGTAAGCATAGATTGCAAGCTAAATTCTTATTGTGTTACATGTTCAAGATGATGTGTACCTATCATGAGTTAACTACTTTCTCGAACTTAAATTTGCCTTGGTAGGAAAACGACTCATTCAAAACTAAAATTCTATTACAGTGAAAGCTGTTAAAAATAAAAAAAAAAAATTTTTGTGCATGAAACTTAATTAGTCATGATGTAGTTATGGGTCATGTGGGTAGTAATGAATTAGCCACGATTTATGTCACCAGGTGATTAGTAATTGAAAATACTATACTTGAATTAAATATATTTACCTACTTCAGGATTCACAAATGCTTGTCTAAAGATTCCGTACATTTTTGTTATTCAATTTAGTCATCAGTCGCTGAGTAAATATTGTTGCCACCTAGCTAGAGAACAGACAGTAGGATATCATGGATAAACATGATGAAACTCTTAGTGTTAATTAAAATGAATTGTTAATTACAATTATCAAGAAAGTTATAGGAAGTTTGCTGAAAGTCTGGCTCTTGTAAATCACATTGAAATGTTTTTTCTGCTGTAACAGACCTCAGCAACCCTCAAAGATCATTAGCCAGCCCTAACAAACCACAATTCTTCTACATTAAATGTTTCATATTATACATTCTACATAGTAATATCTATATATGAACATGGAGAATATAACTTTTCTTCTTTAACATTTCAGCTCTCCCTTCTTTAGTTGCCTGCTTCTATTGTTTGAAATATTTATGCCTGGACAATATATTTTCTAATCCATAGTATTTGCTTGTAAATTCAGTCTGTTCCTTCCACCTGCTGCTGCTTGAGTCTATTATGGAAAGTAACAAGAAGTTCCTACATCATGTTGAAGACAGACATTTGGATGGATAAGTCAGGAGTAACTGCTACTTAACTGTACCTTTTCCAGACAAGAAGTGTCCAGTGCATAGGTACACAACCTGAGATCAGGTGATGACAAAATCCCTCAAGTCACTCCAGAGCAATGTAAATGAATAAAACAGACAACAGATTCCCTCACCACATAACTGGCTATACCAAGTCCCACTGCAACAACAAGATTGTACAGACTGCTGTAAGGACTCAGTATCTCATCTGCATACAGTGTTAGTTTTGCTTTTTACCATACTCACAAACTAGAGGCAACAAAACACTAACAGTGAGAAATACGCTGCAAAACTTGCATAATGCTTGATTTATATAATTATATCCTTCACGGGATCTTCAGGCCTACATGCTTCTAGTGTAGCTCTGTTAGGCTTGTATAAATATATCCCTCCTGTCTTCTGGAAACCCAATCCATTTCAATCTGTAATGAAAACAGTTTCTTTTTAACATACAGTGTGTGCTGATTTCACCTTAATTATATATTTCCCATTGCAAGAACTCAAACTGTGGGATACTGGGAAAGAATTTAACCAGCAGCCTATAAAGAATAGGGGCTGAAGCTTGGCTTCCATTAACACCTCATTAGGCAGAGCCTGTACTGCATGTAAAATGAGCTAATGATTTTTAAATGTAGTTGTCAACCTATAACTTTATAATGCAGAAATTTATTTCTCTCTAATACTGAGCAAGCAATACTACATTTTTATCTCTACAAATCAATGACGCTATTGGAGTACATTATTACCCCAAGCAAGATCTTTGGTCATCATTAAACATTGACCTTTAATGTTACCATACCACTAATACCACAAGTGGTACTAATTGCAGTACAAACTTTCTGATAGACACAATCTGACAATTTGAGGAAACACCTTCAAGTCCTGGATATAAATATAGTTCAGCTTACTAAAAATGCAGTTAGAATAATAAAATTAGTTAGGTGGTTATAGGATTAATCCTAATCCCATATAAAAAATGGCAAAATTCTTATGTTTAAGTTTACTGTGGAAAAAGATCATCCTCTACCCTACCAAAAAACACCATTACCCTTTGCAGTAACTTGACAGGTTTTACAGTAGTTCAAGAATTCAGGACTTTAACTCCCACTGAAACTGAGTAAATGGCCATAAAACCAGAGAGGGGTTGCACAATATATCCTTTAATTGGCAAGGGGATTGTGGTATTCCTATCCATCAGGCGACCCCTCTGAGCAAAGGTTAGGACATGATCTTGTTGCAGTGGCTTTGGAGATGTGCGTGCGCTGCAGGTGAAGCTTGGTTTGCTGTGAGAGCAAAAAGCTCTCATTCACTGTCATTTCACTACACTTTCACTGAGATCACTTTAAAAAAAACCTAAAAAAATAAGAATTTATAAAAAACACAGTCTCTAATTTGTGGAAGCCTTCTCTTGACTTTTTAAAGTAACAAGATTCTAAACCAGACCAGTTTTAAGTACTTGGTCCATAACAAAAAAAATCTCGTGTCTATAAACCTCATCATACTCATCATAGAAGCTTTTAATTTACCAGTCAGTGCTAGCCTGTCTTGGCCTGAATCCCAATTAAACATCAGCATCCACAGTTACAAAGGGAGGCAGTGAGCGGGCCTGCCCACTTTCATGTTTCAGGGTATTTGCAGTGGAATTTTTAACTGAATTTACAGCTACTCAACACTGAAAATTTACACATATGGGTTTCATTGTCTGTACCACACAACTCACAGTACAGGCTGGAGCAGCTTCGTAAAGAGGGTGCATGTCCACCTCTTCGTAACTACCCCATGCCCAGCTGGTACCCACAGCAGCCTTTCTCTGCAGTAAATGCAATTAAGATGAGGGACCCTCCTGCTGTTCCTGTTTGATTAGTGAATACAGCAACAACATTCACTCATTGTCTTCATGCTTGGTCGCTACATTCTTTTGGCTGGGAGGATTGCAATAGCTGTTCCCAGGGTGCAGGCAGGTATGCCATTTCTAACCTTTGGCTTGGGGTATGTGGCCAGGCAGCCCCTGACTGCAACACAGCTTGTAAAACCAGTCACATTTCATAAGTGTGAAAAACATGACAGGGTATTGTGCAAGGAGAAATATAAGATGGTGATGTGTGTTTTCATGGTAGAGAATTTACTTGGGACAGATCTTTCCATGTCACTGGGTCTGAATGAACTGAGATCAGGCAGGGAAGGTTTGGTCCTCTGTGAGAAATGGATGTTTGAAAATCTCCTTGAAAATATCAGAGTTATGATGTGTTATGGCCAAATTACTGGCTCCCTGCTGAAAATGGAAGTAGTATGCAGTGAAACGTACACTGATTCCAACCAGGGGAAAAACAATTATTTCTGCAAGTGAGCACAGAAGCAGTTAATAGTTGTGGCACCATAGTGGGGAGCTTGCCAAAACTGGCAGCTAAGCCAGAGTCCTGAACCAACATAACAGTAGGTCTATTTGTCACATTTACTGTACTTTTCTCTTCTCCTTTACCCCATCAAAAGAAAACAAATATCAATAATAATGATAGACTTAGAAATTACACCTAGAAATAAATCAATGTTCAAATGTACATTTTCAACAGTACGAAATGTGAAAAGATTATACAATCAGCATTTGTCAGTCATTCCTACTGTACTCTGCAACCATAGGCTAAATAAGAAGTGGTTTATATATTAAAGGGGTCATATGATTTATTTTATTGAGAGCAATTAATTGTTTTCTTACAAGACAGCTTTCCATGACAAGTCTTTCTTTAAATCATGTTTCACTGCCCTATAAAAGCAAACCCCATTTCTTACAGCTTCCTAGCAAGACATTCAGACCAATTATCCTATTCAGCTTCTCCTTTCTTTATAATTGGTAATTTAGCTTGCTATATAAAACACAATTAAACCTTGTTTAGACTAAAGCTGTCTACATGTGGAGCTGTAGCTGATGCTAATTCTTAAATCTTAGCCATACTTAAAATAGGTATCCTAATGTACTTCCCACTGATGCAGCTTAGTTATCACTTTCATAACCACAGAAATGTTCTTGAGTGAATTAGCATTTTTTCATTCCCAACTATGTCAGCAAAAAGGCATTTTCTTTTCATCTTTGCATAAGAGGTAATATCAAAACATTACTGATTGGCCAATCATCAATTTATCTTGCACACTTACATTTTTTCACTCCTACTGCAATAACTGCCTGTCACATATTTCTAAGTACATAATCTACAAATGTATATACAGAGAACTGAAATGTCATGGTTGTGAACAGGTGTTTTTATTTATACACAGGATTAAAATCAAATCATAAGAAAGAGTTTAAATTATGTGAAATCCAGCACCGAACAAGAAGATACTGTGAAGGAGGTAATGAAGAATGGATCATGCACCCATTCTTCCTTAGTAATTTTAAAAAACAAACAAACAAAAGTTATAAGTATTCTCCACACATATGTCAGAAAAAATATCCTTTTTTTTCTTTGGGTAACTCAGTTAAACTGCAAGCAGACTTATATTGGCAGTTAGTCATTTTAATTATAGTGTGATGACACTTGCTAGTTTAGAAAATGAATCATATGGTTGCACAGGAATTCAATCTTTTGCCTTAGCTATATTTGTAGATGGATAGAATTCTAAAAGTGAAACAGGCATTTAATTGTTTAAGGATTACTTGATGCATAAAAGTATATTTATTCAGCAATAATTTCAGGTTATCTTCTCCATTTCTTTCTACCTCATTAGAGACCAGACATGCTTCTTGCAGCATACAGGATAAGACAGAATGACAAGCAAATATAATATACTCTCAGGTAGAATATTTCAGTAGCCTAAAATCATCACTTAGTGCCTTAAATCTCCCTGAATTCAATAAAGTTAATTATTGATGCAGCTTAGTACAAGGAAACAATTCACAAGATTTCTGATCAGAAATATTTTACTCTGTCAAAGACCATAATTTAACCCCGAAGTAATACATTTAGTGAAGCCAATGGACTTGTATTAGCATAAAGTCTTTAAAAACCTGACACACTGACCTACCTTTATGTGACAGACGTAACCTTGGCTGCCTTGTATCTGTTGCATGACATCCAGTCGGTAACTCTAGTAACAAGCCGTACAGTACCAGGATCAAAAGGACCTGGGCAGATGCCATCCTGCCCAAGATCAAATTCTTGCTCTCTTCACTTAAACACTGCTGTTGGTTGTTTGTTGTTTTGGTGAGTTTTTTAAGGCTCCAAGTTCCACTTCTACTTTCCCAGTGCAGTTAGATCTCTCTCTTTGGTCAGTTTGTGGGGTATCTCTACAGGAAATTCAACGTTCATCTGAGAAGAACAGAGTCTCAGCTAGCCATTTGTCAAGCTGTGCAAATGTCATGTAAAAATATTCCCTCCCTAGGACAATTGTTTACAAAGTGCGAGGACATTCCAAGGCGTTACTCTGCAGTGTTGTGTCTTGAGCTCTCTTTAGTAACTCTGCCAGTGGATTCAGGAAGGAGCTGTATTTTCAGTCCCTCCTGCAAGGCAATTCATTCAGAGAAGGAGGGAGGGAGAGAAAAAAAAAAAAAAAAAAGCAAGCACCCTCCTCCTTGGTGCTCTTCAGAACTCAGCCCCTTGCTCTGACTTGCCAAACAGCTAGTTTTAATTCACCTTTCACCTTTGCTAATTAAAAACAAGAAGTGCCATTCCCTCCTGGAGTTGCAGGATCCACCCAGCGGGGAAGCCAGGCTGTCAGGCTGCTGTATTTACTGAGAAAGTTCAGGGAGGGTTGAGGCAGTGTACAGTACTAGCTGCTTCTAGGAAGCATTTTAATCCACGTGCCGTGCACTGATTCCTCAATAGCTTTGTGGTTTTACGTTGTAAAGCATCAGGAGAAGGGTCAGAATTCCTCCCGTCCCTTCCTTTTGAAAAGTCATTTCAGCTTTTGTTCCCATCTCAGTTTTAGGGGAGGATCAACCCTTGAATTAACTATTTAAGTACATTATCACTTAGAGTCATTAAACAGCATGCTACTAAGTGGATCAGAATAAAAGGATTCCAGCTGTATATCCTTTCTTACTTAAAAGAAAAAGCTTCAGTTTTGATTTTTTTTCCCCCCAAATGTTGTTTTACACAGTGGTTTTTCTGCATTACATTTTAAATGTCTGTAAGCCTGGAACGTTAGGTCATCTGTACATGTCAGTAAAATCATTTTTCTAACTAGATGCCTGTAGGATTGGGCAGTAGTAAAATATATATATATAAAAAAAGAAGATAAAAACCTGAGCCAAGCACTGCGATAACATGATAAACAGCATCAGATTTACAAGTGTTAAGCAGCTGCCTTTTATAATACAACTAACAAATACCAGAAAACTTGATCTCTTTTTCATGTCATTTGTAACTGAAAAATATACCTGTGGCAGGAACTAAATTTTTATGTATCAACACTATAGATCTATGTCTGGGTTACATTAAATAAGGAATGAAGTTCTCTGTAATTAAGATCTCAACATAGAATCACTTAGAATTATGTGAGGTCCATTTTAGTCATTAACAACTGCACTTTTTTTAATGAGATGGAGCATTGAAGTCATGTTGGTCTTTATATATCTCATTGTCTTATACAGAAAAAGAATCCCAAAGAAAGGAAAATTCAAACTAATATATGCATTTGACAATAATGCACTCAAACAAATTTGGTAGCCAACAAAAGATAATGATACCTGGAGAGAAAGATTTAATAAGAAATTTCTATATGCCAGCAAACTGAAAAGAACACAGTACAATAATATAGTATAATGCTGATAATTGCAATAGCGGGATACATAGATGGGAGAAAACAAACCTGTTCAAGGAGAATAAAAAATATGAACTACTAGACCAGGAAAAAAAGAAAAAAAGCAACTTTGGTGAAAAGACAGAAATAAATCATGAGGGTCTTATGTTCTCCAAGGACTCTTGTATAACCAGAAGTAGGGAGGAGGTCATGTCTACCTGTTAGTTCTCCAACAGCAGGTCACGTACACTACCTAGGCTTGCTTTAAATCAGCTGGAAACTGTGCCAACAGCAGTTAAACCACAGGAGCAAGAACTAAATCACACAGCTATTTGCTCCATTTCTCGCACACCACTGCAGGTTGCACTGAATTTTATGCTGATGTGCCAGCTCTCTGGCAGTAGCTCAGCATGTGTACTTGAGACATTGTCAGTGGAGAACGTAATGTAGGCTCTGCCTCCAAGCACTGACCTCAGCATGAATGAGTTTATCACCTGCCCAATGGGCTTATTATTATTGGCACCTTTCTGTAGTACTGAGGCATAAAAATATTCTGTGTTTGACCATTAAAATCTGCTGTAAAGGAGCATGATCTGATGTCTGCTGAGGTTAGTGAAAACTGAAAATTTTCGTTTGTCTTTGGATGCGATTCTGTGAGTTCTTATTGAAATACTTATATTTTTCTTGAAATAGAAAAAGAAGAAAACAATTATTAGAAGTCTCACAGACTTATTTTTTTATAACCATAAGTCTGCAAAATTTAAATATTTCTGAGTCTGAAATAGTCCAAATAGAATTTTTCATTTGAAGGATCCTCATGTGAGAAACTGAACACCTCCTCAAATTTAACGTATGCGTCTTCAAAAAGGACACAAAATCCGAACGTGAACTCACAGTATGAAAACTAAAAGCATATTCAGTGAATAAAACAAACATTAGTGTAAACCCCAAATCTTGCTTCTCTGTAAAACTCTTCTCCAAGCTCTAGTAAGGTGTTTTTTACTGATTTTCCCAGGCTGCAGCTGAGATTGTGGAGGCTAAACAGTCTGAATTCAGGTATCCTGAGATGGTACCAGAAAGTTAGTGTGACAAGTTCAAAACTACTACCCAACCCTTAAATTTCTGGTTTAATTTTCCATCTGAGGAAAGAGAACTGGGGGGAGAAAGGGACAAAGAAGTTGCTGGAAACTATGGGCCTTATTCTGTATTTAGATAAGACGTAGGGTGCAGCAGGTCTATTCAAACAAGACATACATACAAATAAGGCAATTTCCCGCCAGCCTGAGTTTGCATGCTTTCACATGCATTTCTAACCCCACACATCCGCAGCCATTATACATCTCCTTCACTCCCTCAAGCACAACATGACTCAGGGCTGGAGCTCCAGTAGAGTCAGAAATATCCAAAAAGCTGATTTTCATATTTGTGCCCGAGGACAAAGCATTTTTCTCTGAAATCTGATTCTCAGTCAGGGTGGGCCATGCTGGTGCCTCAGGCTCCTTCCCTTGCCTGCTGAGGGAAGGGCCATGGAGCAAAGGCACAGAAGCAGAAGCTGGAGCTGCTGTTTGATGTTAAGGCTTTTTCTGTCAGCAAGAGGTGCCAGCATGGGGAAGCTGGGAATGGCTGCTGAGCACGGGGAAAGATGCCTGCACTAGAAAGAGATCTAACAGGGTAAAAGAGAAAGGGAAAATCTATGGTTGGTATATGTAGGATACAGATTATTTTCCTAAGAAAAGTTCATGTTCCCAGGGGATGAATCCTCACTTTACTGTTCTCAAATTGCTGTGTAAGAATCACAAGCTTTACACCCTTACACAAGAAGTTTTGATGCAAAGCAAGTAGTGGAAAGGTACATACAATTTCAAGTCAAGAGAAGTGTGGCCTCAGGCAAAGCAATCAAGCTCTTTGCCTCAGCATCTTTTCAATTAAATAGCCATACGGTCTTGCCTCGAGAGGTGTTTTGAGAGACTTTTTACTAAAACATTTTAAACAGTAGGTAGAAGGATGATAATACAGATGTTCAAATATTAGGATTCAGTCATAGATGAGTACAAACACAGATGCCCCATGGCTGTGAAGTCCACATGTAATACAGTGATGGGTTCCTGAAGAGTAAACAAGGTGGATTTACTGATTATTTTCTGTTAATAGGGCAAATACAACAGATCTCTGTCAAACCTCAGTTTGCTTTGCTAGTGAAATCTCCAGTTAAATAAATGCTGGCAGAAAAGTAAAAAATTGTGCCTGGAAATCTGTGTGTAAAAAGTATTTGAAATCTCAAATGCAAACCCTCTTTTTGATTGCTGGGGTAGAGTGCCTATAATCACAAATATCCTAAAGAGGAAGATGACAGGTTTTCATAATAGTAAAGGAAAAAATAAGGTTGTTGTGTATATCTGTATGTTTTATGTACAGTAACGTCCATTAAAGGAACTACAAATTGATTGCCAATTACTATGTAAAGTCTGTGGACCATAGTTTAATTTGCTACAGCCACTGCAGATCCAGAGCAATTCTGAGGAAGTCATTGAGCCTGCAAATCTAAAACAGTCTAACACAAAATACTTCTGACATATTGTGTGAAGTGGTTTAACTGATTGAGTGAAATGTAAATACAGGAGCACAATATAAATAAGTAGATCTGCAGCTACTAGCACCAGTAACAAATTCTAAACATTATAACTGTAAAGCAAAATGAAGTGTTTAGAAAATGTAAAGCTGGGGTGGTCCAAGAATTGCCATAACCATAACTTAAAACCAGGTTTAAAAGTTACTAGAGTGTCTCCTTCTTCTGATGACAATACACTGAGCCATGGTAGAGTTCTCTCTTTCTTTATTGGACAATGTTGGCAGATCAAAAGGAGATGTTCAACCCCAAGAGAAGCTGTTTGACCTTCACTAAAGTTAATGATGTCTGTATTTTCATTAGTATTGTAACCTGTGGTAGCCATACTGCACAGGTAATCATATCTTCACTTATTTAATCAACAAAGCTTCAGAAGACACTTACAGAACTTCTTCTCTTACAATACTTCAACTGTAAAACTTTTTCATGTCACTACTTATCACTGGGCATTGGATTTCTTATTGACATCTCAGCTTTCAAATTCTATTGTCCTTACAACAGACGCAGGAGATGAAGGAATGATCTATGTATCATGTAATTGTTACGTCTGTGTTATCTCTGTCTTTGAGGTGGGAATTCATGTCTGCTCCCATCTCCATTGCAAACTGGTAACTGTCTGTCTTGCAATGGCAGTACTAGAAGAAACGGAATCACGAAACTTTGTCATGGCACAGTGCAGCTACTGCAGCCTCATAACTCCCAATCAACTCATAAAAATTTTTGTGGACACATTAAGAGCACTGACAAGACACAACAAGAACATGAGAAAGCTGATCCAACAGGTGAGTAATGACTCAATAATATCTTCTGGGATCTCTCTCAATGAAAGGAGCAGAACCGTGGCTGGATAATCCCACTGACCCTCGGGAGGATATGCTAACTGATAGCAGAAGAATGTTGCCAGATCCTGTCTGATACAAGGAAATAGCAGGCAATAATAATAAAACTTTGTCCTCTATGGAATTTTAAGATTAGAAATGTTTTAGGTCTTTGCTTTTGTCTGCAAGTGTTGGATCCTAACCCTGTATGAAAGTAGATGTGTTTGTATGTAATGTCTCCCAGACAGGGAAGTGTAATTTCTCTTGTTTTATACACAGCACATTCTCTCTTTGATCCAAGATCAAATTTAGACAATATTCATCAAGCAAAAGTGTTTGACTGAACATGAACCTGTACTTCAAACTCACCACAAAAATTACATGTTAAATTAATTCTCTGCAGGAAGAAAAAGAGTTCTCATTTGAATTACATTCCCTTAATTCCAGAAAGACTAGGTTTTCATGGGTAAATATGGAAACATACTGTCCTTGGAATACTGCTGCTTGCAGTAACGTAATTTCTATGACTAATTACAGGTGAATGTCAATACTACCTGGGACATAGATTGCATACCTTGGTTAACCTATAAAAAACAGGTGGAACGTTTCTTTCTTAGACCTCTTAAGGGAGTTCTTTATAGGTTGCACTAAAAAAAAGGCATATCAGCATATCAGCATGTCTCATTCCTGAAATCAACTCCATGTGCCTGACTTGCGATTAGTACATGGGTCACAGCAATCTGTATGGTTAGTTATGGGTGAAAATCAAATTACTGATTTCTCTAGGGGAATGTATTTTTGATGATATTTTTGCTACTAAATAATTACTGAAGTTTCTCAAACGAAAAAGCAAAAATCCAGTTAGTTGTTTGTTGGAGATTAAGATTAAATATGGCATATATCTTCCATGGATCACTGAGCAGGAAATAAAAATATAATGGTCAAAAGTCTATTATTAAGTAATTTTGGCTATCAGATATTTCCTATTAACTCAGAATAAGGAATATGTTTTAGTTAAAGTTAATGAACAGTGTGAATACTGTGTAGTTCTCCCTCTAAATTATTTTGCTTCCAATTGATTGCTTCTTGATTCTTCGTTATTTAAAAAAGAAACAGAACAACAAACAAGACACGTATAAGAATAATATTTTATGCCTTAAAGATGCCATTTAGTTGCTTCAGTTCTTAGTTATTAATTTCTTTACACAAGAATGAAGTGTTTTGGTCATTGTAAGAAACAGCTATAAACAAGCTTTTTTATTTTCCTGGATGAGAAACACGAACCTATAACACAAATCTTGTGTCTGAAGTCTATGGCCAACATTTAATTTAATTATCATCTTAAAGATGAAATGGAAAGCATTTGTAAAAAATAAACCATTTGGACCACAAATCAGTTGCAGATTTTAAAGCTGCAAATGCATTTTCATGCAAAATATTTGAAAATCAGTTCCAGTTTTATTGCCCACTAATGGATTCCACATTCCTACTTGAGCAAGGTGATGACATCATCAGTTTGGACAAAAGTCCTGAGCTGCACTTAGTTTGTATTTTTACTTACACCTATTAATGGAAGACATACACCATGGCAGATCCCAAAAGCAGAGAGGAAGGACAGCTGTGTGCTGCTGTGTTCTGTGATTTGCATCAGTAGAACGTAATCTGCTTTCAGGAATGGATTAGATTTGTTGTGACAGCCACGTAGGTCTAAAAACTGAAGGAAAGATGAAGAAAATCTGAAGACATACTTTTGAGCATTTAATATGGAGCATACTTGGACGTGAGCTGTCTATATTCAGCTGCAATAAAGAAAGAAGCTTAGCTGATATGTTTCAGTGTCACAGTGGTTAAAGCATTAATTCTCTATTTGGTTTAAAGATGTTCATAGGTACATATCCTGCTTTGAATCCCTTTGCAGTTGTCAGGCAGCTAACATTTATTAGGTACTGTCACTGAGTACTGAAGTGCACAAATCCTGAGTATTTTGCAGCAATTCCTGGTGAGCAGTGGCTGATCTGCCTGAAGCCATAGGCAGCTTTGGGAAGCACAGGAGATTGTGAACCTTTAAAATTTTGCAGTAAACCTTCCAAAGTAATGAGGGGTCCAGTGCGGTAGGAACTGAACAATCTATTTCCCTCGAGGTCTTTAGAAACTCCAGTAATAACTAGATCATTGCTTTCAAAGGAGAAAATAAAAAACCCTGTCCATTGGTGTCTCTAACTGCTCTAACACACACACACACACGTATACACACATCTATACTGCCTCATAGCCAATAATATCTCTATGTACGAGAACTTGGGTGCTCTTTATGACATATATGCTTTTTTTTTTTTGCTATCTGCTTCATTATTATCATAAAGTCATTATCATTGTATTTCAGTTGACATCTGTCTAGACAGATATTTATTTGAACCACCAATACATTCACTTAAACAAAAAAAGAAAGGGAAAAAAAAAAAGAATAACAAAATACAAACCAGAGACTTTAATGCATTTTCTTTATTGAACAGCCAACAACTTCAGCTTTCGAGAAGTCTCTGGAGAGGGTTTCAAACAGCATTAAGTTAATCCTTTAAATTACCACCTGGAGGAAATAAGGGAGGAGCGTCAGTCTATTTTACAACTAGGTAAGTGATACTTTATCTCAGGGAAATCTGTTGTCTGCCTGTTGAGATCATTTATATCATTATTAAGGATGGGAAGGTATTGCCCTCATCTGCTAAGATACTGCCATCTTCATAGTCATTTGACATTGTTCCAGTAACAAAATCAACAGTTACAATCATTATGATTACCACTCAGAAATCCAGATTTACAGCTGTATAGCAGAAGTGCAGTAGAATTGCCAGATGTGAGGAAAAAAAAAAATCAAATCCTAAGGCTGTGTTGGCTGGTAGAGAAATTTCATATACACAAATTTTTCCAATTCAAAAGAACAGCAATGAGACAGAAGCATAATCAGGAGGCAAGCAATTGTCTCTGTGAATGTAGAAAGCTGTTCACTCTCTCGCCATAGCTGAGCTGAATTCAAAGTGAGAGGCTGAAGCTATGAAACAGGCATCAAGAAAAAATCAAGGAAAGCATTGTGGCAGCAGGATGAATTAGACAACGGACTAGCTGGCTCGGGATGTGGTCAAAGCCATGTTATTTGGGGCATTTTTAACTAGGCTACCCTGCCCTGCTGGGGAGGTGTACCGGATGATGTATTAGTTGTTTTCCATCCCAAGGTGCCATGATCTTATAAATGCTGTGGCTCAGGATCTTGTCTATTTTGAATTTACAAAACCACTTTGTATGTAATGGGCAAGGCAAGGATTAGAGAGCTGATTATTAGACCAATACAAGACTATTTACACAGGGACTTTTTACACTTGGTGAGGGCACAGTGAAAACCACACTTCTCTGGTTAATCTCCCTGTAGGGATTCTCTGAATCATAATTTGTTTTTATAGAAGTGACCATCTTCCTCCAACACCAAAAGAGGGCACGACCCAACAGGCGAAGTCACCATAGACTGTAGTTTAGTCTGCTATGACTTCCCTCCTCTAACACAAAGCACATGTGTATTCCCTAAAACAGAAAAGTTAAAGTAGGCAAAACCAGAAGGACATTCAAATTTTGGCTGCCTGGGGGAAGCCCTGATTTACAGTACAACAAGTTATACAGTTTGATGTTGTTGTGCTAGTTGATGCTCAGCATAATAACCATGCCAGTTAGTATGATAAAGTTTTAAAAATAACCATAACTAAAATATTGGGTAGTTGTTGAATCATCTGGAATACAAAAGCAGTCTGTAAACTGCAGAACTCACTCATTTTGGTTCCTGTGTATCGCTTCTGCAGTCCGTGTAGCTCTTATTCCCTCAGTTATATTTTCCTAAGGTTTTAGAGCCAAATTATTGCATCACCAAAAAAGCCAGAAACAGGATGGCCTTATTTTCTGGTTGTGTAAAACTACTTGATTCAATTTCTGTTAATAGGGACTGTTAGGAACATCAAATATCCTGAACTTATAACTCTACTGATGCATAATGTTAATATGCAAAAAACATTCATTCAAGACTTTCCCACACCCCTTCCTATTTAATTTCCAAAACAAAATTTTGGGAGTTACATCAAGTCAATTGCAGGTCTATTTGTGAGAACTGAAACCATGATAAATAAAATACACTTTTTCTGTTCCAGTAGTCCAAGGCAATACTTCAGACCTATTCTTCAGACTACAAACTGTTCCACTGATTTCAACAGAGGCATTCATGTGCTTTAAGTTAAGTACGTGGTTAAGTGATTTGCTGGGTCAGGGTTCAAAATTCTGAAATTTTTAGTAATAAAAAAATAATACATTAAATAAATGAAAAAATTTGTTCCCAATAACAGTGTTAGAAAAGAACAAACTATTCCTTGGTTTTAGACTTGTTTTTTCTATTTCAGGAATTCGCTCCTATCTGTTTCCAGATACAGATTGCATTTTATTTGCACCTGAACAGTAAAAAATCAGTTCTGGGGCTGTGGAAAACTGAGAGTTTATAGGGTAAGTTGGGCAGAGCCAGTTCCAGAGAAGGGATGGCAGGTAAAAGGGGCCAGAGGTGGAATGGGGATTAGAAGGTACCTCTCTGATTCCAAGAGGATTAGGGAATGTTCTCTGTCTACAAGAGTGAGTGGCACAAACTGACCTGTGTCCATCTTGCTTATAGTTAATGCACTACAGTGCAGATTGGCCACAGTTTAAGTGTGGACCAAAGGTTTCCCTGTGATCCTGAGTTCCTGAGCTGTGATAATCACCCTGTGTTTTATTAGTTTCAAACTTTCTAATATTACTGTCGGAGTTGTGTTGCAATTCAGTAGTTTGGCATTTTACGAAACAAAGTTAAGGTTCTGTGATTGGATGCCACCAGGTGAATTATGAAGGTTTGGGAACTCTTCTAAGGATGCAAATCCTACAGAGATAGTGTTGAAAGGCTGTGTAGGACAAAGACTGGTGCAGCCTTTCTGTGCCACCTGCCAAAAGACGTCCTTGGAGTGAATTGTCTCCTGGACTAGAGGGAGATGATTGGAACAGTCCGAAAAACAGTCAATGAGCAAACAAAATATTAATTAGTCTTGAATTGGCTCAATGAAAAGATTCTGAGATGCAATCCAAGAGATTTTAGAGTGACAGGAGTGAGGGCAGGGAACTTTTCTCCTTGTTCTCCCTTGTCATCCATGAGACAGGAGCCATACCTTTCTCCCCATACCTGCAGACGTCTTTGCCTTCCCTACTGCAGCACCCTCTGGTTGCACCCTGCTTCCACTGCACTCCTTTTTTCCTTGCACTGACACCTCTTCTACACATATTTCTATGTACCTCTAGGCTGAAATGAAGGCTGAGTTGCTTCTGCATAGAATGAGGGTGGATCAGCTTCCTCTTTTTTATAAGGTCAGGCTCAGCATGGGATTCAGAAACTTATGCTGCAGAGAAAGTGTTCCTGTCTCCCGCAACTTGTGCATGAATAGATAGATATGAAACATTCAGGCTTAAAGACACCTTCCTATCCTATCTGTAGGCAAAGAGGATTGTCTATTGCATCTTGCTGGACACACTTGTAGGCAATTGCCTATCTCTGTTTATTCAGTGCAAACTTTTAACAGTTAGATACTGTTTTGTGAGAAAAAATTCTAACCAGGGCTTACCAGTTATTTCACTTTTCTGGAAATACATGCTATTTAGGAGGCTTGGTTAACTGCTTCTGACATCACACAGCTCTAGCTATTCTTCAGTTTCTGACCAAATCTTTGTTTTCTGTACAGTTTATCTGTACTACTTACAAATTTTCTTAAATATGTCTTATCCAAGGGACTTCTCTGTCCTTCCTCTAACTGTGTCAATGGAAGCAAAATGATCTATTTGTAATTGAAATTACTGCTTTCCTCTTTTGGGACTTCATTTGGCCCCCTTCTTATTTCATAGGTGGTGCTATATTCTACAATCTCCGTAAGTAATTTCTGGTCTCAAGGTCAAAGGATGCTTGAGTTTGAGAAAATTTACCTGAAGCCTACATTAAAGTGATTATTATGAATCCATAGAGAGTGTCATGAACTATTTGTTATGGAATGATATATCACCACTTGTACAGACCCAGCTGATAACTCAGCACCAAACAGCCATTTGCTCAC
>NW_009918696.1:61379-76784 GCF_000696875.1 Nestor notabilis
CTTTCCCTCTCTGGGTGGCATGGGGAAGAGAATGGAAAGAACGTAAATCCCGTGTGTTGAGATAAGAACAGTTTAATAACTAAAAGAAAGTAAAATAAAGTGATAATAGAAATAATAATAATAATAATGGGAAACAACAAGAGAAGAAATGAAAGCTCAGAAAACACAAATGATGCACAATACAATTGTTCACCACCCACCGACCGATACCCAACCTGACCAAGCAGCTATCGGTCCCTTCCTGCCAACTCTCCCCAGTTTATATAATGGGCATGACTTGCTGTGGTATGGAATACCTCTTTGGCTACTTTGGGTCAGGTGTCCTGTGTCTGCTTCGTCATGGCTTCTTGTGCCCCTCCTCACTGGTAGAGCATGAGACTGAAAAGTCCTTGATCAAGTTGTTGTTCAAGTCCCTGAACAACAACTAAATCATCACTGTATTATCATCATTGTTCTCAGACTAAAGCCAAAACACAGCACTGCACCAGCTACTAGGAAGGAGAAAAATAACTGTTACAGCTTAAACCAGGACAACAGTATAACTTGCAGAACTTATACCCTGTTTTGACTGCACTAACACTTTCTGGGAAAAACCAGGATAGTAATGGTGCATCTGTTCAAATGAACACTTTTGTTCTGACCAGAACTATTACTTGGAGTGAATTTTCTGAGTCACATACCATACCTCGGTTCGTGTTGCGAGCAGGGGGAGATGTAAACTGAATTCCTTTCTCATGAAACTAAACTGGAAGATACATTCCAGGACGGCACCCAACATGCTCCTACTCTCACTGGGCACTAGTCCAGCGAATCAGACAAGAATTAGTCCAAAATCAAACTCCTGGAACTCATATATCAAGTCTTGTTATCAAACTTATCAAAATTACTGTTGTCTCCTGTCTGCTGAAAAATTCTTATTGAATTGGTTAAATAATTTCAGATACAACTACTTTGCATGGAAATATCAAGAAAGTGATTAGAGTATGCACCTTACCTGTATTGATCCAATAAACCAGTGGTCACATGTCCAGAAGTGTGAGATCCAACTTTCAGCTATGTCACAATTTGATTCAAATCTATGAATCTAAAACTGGGGGGTTTGGGTGGTTTTTTTTTTCCTGAATGGTTCAGTGCATAAAGTTGACTCATGGTTTGGTATTTTTGCATGCCCAACTCAGACAAGAAAATTATTTGATATAGATAACTTGGATCGTTCCTCTGACATTCACTATAAATATAATCTTTCATTCAGAAAAACACTTTATTTTTGAGAAAAAGAAAAGGAACGTCACATTCTATTCAACCTCAAACTTCATTTTCACTTTTAAAGTACTGAAATACAGTTATTCACATAGCACTATTCACAAGACCTCAGCAAATCTGGCACTCAGTTCCCATGTTCAGATCATCAGACTAAAACACTCAGCAGAATGGAAGCCTGTCTGAGAAAGATCGCTATTACTTGTCACTTTTATGGAAATATGCCATTTTCTTCTAAAAAAAGGGGGGTGCTTGATCTAGAAAGCCTGCCAACTATATATTTATAAATTCATAAATCTTGATCAGCCATAGATGGGAGCTTATTTCTCTGTGGGCTGAACACCCAACAACTGACGATTTGACTTCATTGTAAGATGGGAGGAATTATTTGGTACTGAAGGTCAGATTTTATTTATTTCAATTCAAGGGCCAGTAATTTTCCACAGCTAATATCCTGTTTTAAAAATGTCTTTAAATTATCTCTGTCAAAATAAAATCGTATACTCACACGTCTTTCACTGGCACCTAAATTCTGGAAAGACTTAATTCTAAGTTGTGTTATTGAACTAGTTCTTTACCTAGATATTCTCAGGAATCTGTCTTAGGACAAATATTTCTTTGAATATTTCCCTCCAGATTTTAATTTTATTGTGATTATTCTCTTATAATTTCTATAGAAGACTTGCAGTCTTGACCCCCAAAACCCATGATCTGAGAAGTGTATTAACCAACTATGTTTTCTGCATTCATAAACTTTAGACTTTCACTGAGCAATTATTCACCACCGTTACTTTTCTCCACCATTTTTGTAATTCTTATGAAATTTCAAAGGAACTACAAAGAACATAGAAACTGCTATAGTAGAAATGTCTCAATGACTATGGCTCTGGAAAGAATGGGCACAGATGGTTCATGTCTACAGATCACTTCAGCTTTGCCTCCACTGCCACAGCAGTGGGAGAAGCCATCAGTTCAAAAAGGAGTTTCTTTGTCAGCTTTTGGGCCTAAGTATCTTCATTCAATTTTATAAACAACACCACAGAGAAAGAGACAGTGTATGTTTTGGTGCTCGAGTGTATGTCAGTATTGATGAAGGAAAAAACACACCATCAATCTTGTTCATGAGAACCACGTGATTTTATACAATCAAACCTATCTTAGTCCTTCTTTTGCTGAGGCCACCATGAGATGTTACATGTCATTTTTAAGGTGTTAAACCTAGCTGAAATTGGGACTTGGCCTAAATATTTCACATTGACCACTGGACAATAACACCAGAAATTAGCCTGTGGTACCTGCTAATGTTCTGGACTGGATTTGGCCTGCAACAAATTCCTAAAATGCTTTGTACTCTACAAGTTGTGAATTTGAATCAGAAGTTTTATTCTGTGGACTATATTAATTTTGGAACCATATTTTTCATAAATTTGTAATTTTACTCTGTCTTAGTTGGAACATAGAGAATACAGAGCAATGAGGAAGAATAAAAAAAATAATCAGCAACAGTTTTGAGAACTGGTTTTAATTTGGATCTTGTCCTTAACTCAGGCTGCCCTTCATGCTTATGGGCTTTCTGCAGCCATCCAGATTTCATTGACCAGTTGGTAGCAAAAAGCCCATTTAAATTTCCTTGTCCTTTGTCTATGGTAAGGCTCATAGCAACATTTGTGATGCTGCATTGACCAAAATGTCTGAAAATACTCTTTTCCAGGTTGAAAATTCTCATTTATTTCCACATTATAAATGACATATAATATTTGTGTCTGAGTTCCTTCTATTAAAGATAATATTTTTATTAACACCAGACGTGTTTATTAACACCCTCAGTGGATATTTTGGATTAAATTCCCTTTTAATAAATCCATAAACAAAATAAAATGTTAAATGTTTGGACTAATTAATAATTATTTTCCTTTAATTGCAAATAACTTGCTCTTAGGCACGCGTTTCAGTCTGCCTCAGACTTCCCCCACCATTTTATTTCCTTTCTATAATGTTTCTTCATATGGATAATTTATACAGCTAAATAGCAATCAAATATATATATATTAAAAAAAAAAAGAAAAGGATTTTATTTATAAAGTTTTTTTCTGTTTTAGACAACAGGCTTATGATTTTGCATCTTCGGAGTGAAGATCATGAGATACTGGTACAATGTATTCTTTTGCCAAAATCTGACTGGCATCAAGAAGAACTGGGTTTAAATTTTATAGGGCCACTACAAAACCTACTGGCTCCATCCAGAAACTTGGCCAAATCATGCAAACACTTCTGATGATCAATAAGCTGATTTCTAACCTGAAAAAAAGAGACGTTTAACAGACCTTGTTTAACAATCAAAATTTTCATCCAAAGAAGAAAAGAGAACACTTAAACAAGTAGATAAACTGAACAATAACCATAACATAATTGCTAGAGGATAAATATAGTTGCTTAACAGTCTTTTTCTTGTGGGATACAATTCTTTTTAAAATAACTTCCTCTTAAATGTTATACATACAAAACCAGGTAGCTCTAAGATTTCTCTATTCATCCTTTTAATTTTTCACGTCTTTGCCCCACCCAATGATAAAACATCTATTTCTTTTATGGCTTCCTCTCCCCTCTGGAATTCTTGGGATGTAACCGATGTCTTGGTCATGATGCCTAAATGGGCTTTGCATGAACACTAAGCGTGGAGCTATTTTCACCTTATATTAGTCAACTCCTACTGTTACATCTCAGAGGCTTGTCTCAAGGTATAATGCAGGTACAACTCTTTATTGGCAGTAGAGGACATTTACATGTCTATGCTCTATAGCGTAGTTTAGATGTCGATACTTATTTAGCAGCTAAATTGTGTTGCGCTAAGATCTATCTGAATTTCTTAGGTTTGTAAAAAATGTAGTTAGTTTCCCTAAAATACTTAATTTTTCAACAGCAAAATGTGATCCCTGGTTATAAATGCATTTCTTCCAGTTTGCAGCCATTACATAACATCATGAATCATTCACATCTTTCTTCTTATTTCATCAGTTGTTTATAAAAGTTAGTTTCAAGGTCCAGAAAAATTGAATTTACTTGCATAACAACTAGCCACCTCATTCATTTCACAATTGTTCAAATGAATATGCATCTTTTTCCTGCTTTCAAAATGACATTACTGCTTTATTGGGATCCAAAAGAACAACTGCAAGAATGTCAAATGAAAGATGCTGAACAGCAATGCACAATTTCTTTCCTAAAGGTTTAATTGAGTAAATAAACAACAGAATTAGCATTCAGGAGATGGAGATTCAATTCCTGGCTCTACTTCTGTGATATTTGTTAGGTCACTTTGTTTCTTCATGTCTGAGGTTCCCCAGTAATTAAAACCCCATTAATTAAAAATAAAGATATTACTTGTCAGGTCAAAAGTATATAGCAAAGATATTTATTTGAACATTTATGGAGTCTAAAGATATCAAATCTGGAATACAAACACCTTTTGGATAGAAAATTGTCTTATAAAAGAGTACACATTTTTAACTTCCAAATACTTTCCACATCACACTGTAAGACTAATGTTTTCTTATTCATACATTCCCTACTTAAGCAGACAAAACAGAGAGAAGTTAAATTTTAAATAAACTGTGTTCTTTCAAATTCAGAAGCTAAGATACTCTGCTTTCCCAGAAGCTTGAAGACCTTTAGAAAATTGCACAAACCTAAACATTTTAAAGCTTTTCCTGGAAGTCTTAGGCAAAATTGTGGAAATGAAATTACTTGTGTTTAAGAAGCATCATTTTTCATGTAAGTGAAGCAGATGTTATTAATTATCAAAGTATAGATCTTGCTCATAGACAAAAGCACAGGAAGTGTAGTAGCACTGTAGGTGAACTGTAAAATTACTGTGCTATTTTTGTTAGAGGTGATAACACTAATGCCATATTCAGTAAAAAGGAATGTTGCTTTTCCTTTAAAAGAAGATATTACAGGAAAAATTTCTGTATAACTACATCTGTCAGTATTGTTCATCTGAAAGACTTCTTTTGCTTTGATTTCTACTTTTATAATGCTACAAGATTGATAAAGTTTGCACTAGAATAGAGTGACAAATTGTGGCACAGTCCAGCAAGTCAATGTGATGTGGTTCTGCTCAGTGGCTCCTTATGGGAATCTGAATGACCTGGAAAGGTAATTTTTTTCTCCTTCCTTCCTCTTTTTTCAACTGTTTGACAGACATTTTTTATGACATGCCTGAGTGTGGACTAATTCTATAGGCTCCAACCTCAAATGCTGGCATACAAGTAGCCAGAAGCTATTTTCTTTTTCTTATTTTCTTTTGTACTTGATTATCTCCAGAACACCCAAGATACCAAATGTATTGAAATAAAATTGTGTTACTCCTTCTCCCAGCACCTGTTATGAACCAAGGAAGATAAATTTCTGAGCCCAAACTGTACTCCTTTACCCTTGCAGTACTTTACATATCATGTGATACATTTGACTTTGACACTTTTTTCTTTTATTAACTTTTGACCATTAGTACGAGGAAGATACAAGATGCAAAATTCTGTAGGTATACCAGAATAATGTAATTATAATCAATTTAACACAGCACAGAACTTCTGTGGTTTTCTTTTATTAATTTCTATAGAAAACAGAAACATTTTTTGATAAATACAGAGAAAAAAATGAAAGCAGTTGAATACTAGACTCAAACCAATACAACTTTTTTACTGCTGACAATGCTTTTCGTTTGCAACAGAATTCAATTTCCAAAATTGGAAACTCTCACTCTTCAGCTGAGTGATGCATATTTGGAATAAATTATATCACCATATGTTTTAATTTTTCTTAATGATTACTTTTTTCTGCAGGACCATTTAGTTCAAAGCTAATCTTCGTAATTTTCCATTGAAGATTCAAATATAAAATTATTACATCAGAAATTATAAGCCAGATGAGCAGATTCATTAACTTTAATACTGAACACATGTTTTAATGTTGCTCACATGAATCTTTATATATAATATTATTTGTGCCTATGCTTTACACAGCTCTTTTAGTTGCAAACATGGAATATTAATTCTGCTTATCACCAGGTAGACAGGTAGGAGACTAATAACTGATATATATTGATTAATTACATAAATTCTGATTTTATAAAATAGCTAATCACCTAAGTTAGACATTGATAGTAGCTGGAAAGCATCTAAACCATTAGGAGATGGAATACAGATAATTTACACAACAATCACATCAAATTCTACTTGTAATTTAAAAACAAATAAAAAAAATCTTTTTCATAATATATTTTTTTTTCCTCTGCAGATGTGAAACCTGCTTTTTTCTGGTTGCATAGATAAAGCATAGTGCTCTCTAATTCCATTTAAATATAAAAACAAAAATAAGAAACAATTAAAAAAGTCTCTGAGTTGACATTATATTTACAATTTTTCTAAGATACATCATACACTCTTTGTACAGGAGATGGCAATATGAGAAGGACAAGATCTTTTATGTAAAGAGAGTTAACATTCAGTCGGGGGCTACGTTATCAAATTATCTTGTGCTGTGCTCTTTTCTAAGGACAGTCACCAGTCTGCCAGACCCAGTGACTGACTCGTGAGGGTTTCCGAGTGCTCCTTTGCTGTGGAGAAAGTGATATATCACAGATCCTTGTAGAGCTCCAGCTAGCAAGAGCTCCACTTGGCAAGGTTGTTGTCTCCTTTTTACACAATCTGTAACATGCAGCCAGAGGTGTGGCAAATGTCATTCAGTAATAGTCCTTTACATTCTTTTTTCTTACACTATTAAGAGGAAGAGGCCTTTCTACTTCTGAATGAAACACAGAATTAATGAGAAGAAAAGTCTGAAAGACAAACTATGAAGCAAGTTCAAAATAGGTTTTTCTTGGTTATAGACCCGTGCTACATACAGTAAAAAATATATAGCTCTCTTTTATTTCTGATCATTTCCATGCTTAGAAAATGGAAAACCCAAGATTCCAAATGGGCAGAAAATTTCCACATGGTCATTCAAGATTTCTTAACTTTCATATTGAAGAGCCTTAAAACCAGAATGCTTTGTTTAATTTCTATCTTTCTGGACCAGGCCTTTTAGCTCAGATGGACTCCAGATTTTGAGTCTATGTGTGTTAACTCTCGATATTTAAATAAAATTATAGTCCAGTCTTCTTTAGGCTTTTGGAATAAATTTTTAGAAAGGTATTTAGAGTCATACAGAACATTTTATCCTTATTTTTTTATAAATGACACCATGCTATTTATTCAGTGTCATAACATTTTCTGTTTCTCAGTTCCGCTTCATCAGCATAATTTAATATTACTTTAACAGCTTATTTGCTTTTCATGCTGTATAAAATACTAACAGCAATGCCCTGTTGCCTTCCCTCTCTCTGCGTGGGCTTGTGATATAATCAACAATACAAAAGAAGGATGGATTAATGTAGTTCTTGCCAATAGAGAGGGCATTTCCTCTGTCATGTAGATCCCCCTCCTCTCAACCAGTCCTCGCAGGAGCTTTGCAGAGACAATAAACATGGAGAGACAGAAGCAGGTGGAAGAATGTCTATTTGGATCTGGTAACTACTGGACATTTAGAGGCAGTGAGGTCTTGATTTGTCAAGATCTCTCTCCCTAACTTAGTAAATAAACACTTGACTTATAAGAAGCAGCCTAACTTAATAGTCTAACTTCTATGCATAAGAATTATGGGTGGTTGCTCAGAAAAAAAACAACTAAAAAACCAGCAAAGTTTGTGCAGAGTTAGCATAGCGATAGGTGAAACCAATAAGTAACAGGACCTATGTAGTCTATAACGACACTTGTTAGACTTTTAGAAAATAAAAATTCAGGTTTTTAAATTACTCATAATGAAATAAAATAGGTTCAGAGTATGGCTGAATTAACTGGGTCTTCAGGACTGCCTAATTATTTCTTTTAGGTGCAGAAGAAGGGAACTTTTAAGCAAAGAGTTAGCGAGAGACAGAATCACATCGGTGCCCTTGGAGGACACAGTGGTGCAATTCTGGTCCACCTAGTTATAGAAAGTTTCTGACAAAATAATTGAGTAACATCCTCAATTTACATAGGAATGAATGCTTTCTGGAGAATGCAAGATCATGGTTGTGCAAGATCATGAACATCTTTATTTTCTGTCAGTGACTAATATGCTTCTTAAAATACAACAACTATTACAGTGAATCACACTTGTCAAGTGTAGAATTTTTTCCTCTACAGTGGTGGGAACCAGATAATTCAGAGAAAGATGTGAAAGAACTAATGGCATTCATGGGATATCTTTTCACAGGATAATATTCCTGGCTCCTTGTTTGATGAGAATTATCAGCCAGACTGAAATAACTTGAAATCTGTATTGTCCTGTCAAGGAGGAAAAGTCAGTCAGAAACTGTTACTTATACCCCAAAAATTTAAATTGCTTTTGCTTTATAATCCATTCTCTGATAGCTCAAATGCACTGATATTTCCTTATTCTGTGAAGATCAGGAAAAATGTTTCAGAGAGCAGAAGAAGATAAAAGATGAGTTAATTGCTGACAAGAAAGATCTTTACATTTATCTTTATTATATTAATGATTTTAACTTGGCTGAGTTCACATTCTTAGGCAGTTTTTGGTCTGTTGATCAGTCTTAAAAAAGACTGCATAATCTATGTGTGAAGACAGAAATTTTTTAAACTTTAAAAAAAAACCAGTCCAAAAATATATTACCTGCTAAAACTGGCAAAGTAAGTATCAAGTTATTACACCTCGCCCTGTCCTAAATTAGCTCACAGCTAGTCCCATTTATTTCTCTGAGACTATTCCTGGACACAGGTGATACTCATTTTAATTAAAGTAATCCATCTGGTTTTAAGAAAATCCAAATAAAGAGAGCCTGAAGTGGTATCCAACAATTGAACATATGTTAGAAAGTGAAGATCCTGAAAAGAATGCTATTGCCTGAATAATTCCTTCAGTTCTTCTACATATACTATGAAATTTGAATCAAGAGACTACCAATATTTGCTCTGACACTTCCAAAGTTAAGATATTAGTGTGAGTTGTATATTTCTTTAATACCATCATAAGCAATAAGAGGAAACAAGACAAAAAGACTGATTCATATAAATTGTTGCTGTTTATCAATAGGATTTCCAGTGTTATTATTCAGCCTTCTCAAAATGAGAATAAAACCATCAAGGATACTATAATCTTTTGATGAGAGGCTAAATGAGAATCCATGATGACAAATTTGACAGAAAAATTTAAATAAAAATTAAGGTTTCTATTCTTCCTTAACACAATCACGTTACAGATTAGGAGGGCATGTTGGATTCCCCGATTCTAAAACCTCAAAAGAAAATCAAGTGCATTTTGGAAGCTGTGTTTTAATGACCTGGAGTTATTAGCTTCCATACAGAAAAACTAGATTATTTTTTATATTGATTTATACCTGAATTATATATATTCTGAATGATGTAGGAGGTCAGACTATATGAGCAAATGATACTTAAGGTGTTCATAACTATCAAAAACTTGTAAGAGGGTGTGGTATAACCTATACTTGTTCTCTTCTAGGATCATGTCAATACTTACCAAGCTGGAGTCAAAGATTTATGCATAGAGGTTTCTGTCAGGCCTTATATTTTCCAGACATTTTCCAGGATATTAAATCCTTTTGATGATGCCTAGAAGATATAAATCAATATTTAAACCTACTTCAATTTTTTTTTTCCTTAATCATCACACAGGATTTCATCTAAGGCTCTGCTACATCTAACTGTCCATTATTCAGTGTAACATTCCTGATGTTTGCAATGACAGTGGACTTCAGCGTATCTGACATATTTTTTCATTACTATAGTTACTTTCCAGGAAACTTGGGTGTACTTGGCAAGCATCATGTATTATAACTATCAGATCCCCTAGAAACAATTGTGGAGGCACTGAGGACAGGCTGGCACTTCCTTACGTATGGATGGAAAAAGCTGTTTGTTTCCTGATGGGTAGCATATCCCCAAAGAGAGTACAGTTATAATGCTATGTTATTCAGACTGATTTATGTAAAATCTGATTTATGTAACAGCCAGACATCCTTCTGAGGAGCTTAACTTCCAAAGGGATTGTGGAATACAAAGCCATTCTTTGGCTTTAAGGTTGCTACCAGCAACGTGTAATAATAGACTGTAAGTCAGATGGAACATAGAGAAAAATGATTACATACTCAAGACACATCTTTACTCCAGACAAAACTTTTTTCTTTTTAACTTTCATTTTATGCAGAATATAGATATTAGCTGATTTTACTGATATTATTCCAAATGACTCTGAAGCTATGAATCCCATTATAACTGTAAAATCAAAACACAAGATTCACTATCAGACCTTAAAAACAAAAATGTACAATGACGTGTATCCAAACAGACAGCATTCAAAATGTGCATTGATTTATTTTTAGGACTATGCATACTGAATATCAATCATGACGCTACCAGTGTCATGGCAGTTGAAAGCCAGAAGTTTTTTTCCGCTTGCAAGTACATTGGTATTTCAGATTTTTCCTATTTCCTTTCTCAAGCAGCTGTAGTGCTCTTTGTTTTTCTAAAAGCTCCCTCAAAATCAAGGAATTAAAATCTTTCGTGACACTTGCTGTTTCCACTAAGTCCCATCAAACTAGTGTATAACCACTCTCTGTGGAAGGGTCCCCAATGTCTCTGTTCAGCATCAGTTAGATTACTTTCGACACAAGAAAAGGTTTCAGTAAGAAAGCATTACATCAACACTCTATGGAGTGCTGTGTAGCTGCTGCCTTCTTTTATTTATATGCGTTGGGTTTGTCCCATTTAAGTTCTCTACTAAAAACTTTAAGTAGAATCTTTAGATGCTACCATTAGCTAGGGCCAAATAAACTAGTAAAGCATTGACATCTGGGGACAGGTGATGAGTCATCAGAGAGCCTGTAGGTCAGGGTCAAAGGGAGAACAGCAATGGGGGACATCACTGTGGGAATCTGTTACAGACCACCTGATCAAGAGGACTCTGTGGATGAAGCACTCTACAGACAGATAAGAGCAGCCGCACGCTCGCAGGCCCTTGTCCTCATGGGGGACTTCAACCATCCTGATATCTGTTCGAGGCACAGTACAGCCCAGTACAAGAAATACAGGAGGTTCCTCAATTGTGTGGAAGACAACTTCCTCTTGCAAATAATACAGGAGCCAACAAGGAGAGGTGTCATGCTTGACCTCGTGCTCACCAACAGGGAGGGACTGGTTGGAAATGTGACGCTCCAGGGCAGCCTTGGCTGTAGCAACCATGAGATGGTCGAGTTTGAGATCCTCAGGACAGTGAGAAGAGCATGCAGCAAGCTCACTGCCCTGGACATCAAGAGAGCAGACTTTGGCTTCTTCAGGAACTGGCTTGGTAAGTTTCCATGGGATATAGTCCTAGAGGGCAGGGGGGCCAAAGACTGCTGGTTGATATTCTAGGGTTGGAACTAGATAATCTTAAGGTCCTTTCCAACCCAAACTATTCTATGATTCTATGATATGTGTGTGATAATTATAGTCAAGGTTAGTTGTGCTATTAGACAAATGAGAACATTTTACTCAGTATTTCAGAAACTAAATGTTTGTTCTAAGAGAATCAGTTTGGCATTAAGATTTAATGTGATTTACTGACTGGATTAACTCAAGTTGTTCTTGACTGATAAAATTAGCTAGCAACTACCTAATGTTCTTTGCACAATAAGATATTAACTGTGTCCCAGTATAATTTTTCAATGAAAGAAAAAAAAAAAGAATGAATATAAGTAGAGAGCCAAGATCCATAAATATTATATAAGGCCTGTTCATTTATTCTTTGTAAAACTATTATAAAAAAAATTAAGCTCTGGATCTGGGAAGGAAATGCTACATTGCATTAGACAAAAAAATATGCCTTTTCTTGCTACTTAATCTGGACTGACTTCTTGTTTTAGGGTGCTGATTCCTGCTTGTCAATGTTAATCCCCTATTGTTCCTGCCTTAAAAGCTATCTGATTAAACTTCCTCCTTCACCTTCTAACAGTTGGATTGATTCAACATATCCATTCAAAGATGAATTTCAAACAAGTGTAGGTTTTTACCTTGTATTTCAGAAAGACTCAGCAAGTAATTTCAGACATTAAATGCAAAGCCTTCTAGGCAAAACACATAACAGTGACTTTTCTACACTGTAATAAGAAGACTTGCAAAGCATTTCCTACCAAAAAAGTACAGCCATTATTTCCATTTGACAGCTTCAGTTATGATCACATTTCTGCAGGGAATCTGGAATAGTCAAGGAGGTTGAAAGAAATTCTTACACCAAGCCCAGAAGCAGCACTTTGATAGAGGTAGTCTGAGCACCCTATTCCCATGAATTCAGTAGAAAGCATTGTGCCATATTTTGCTAAAACATGATATGTATTTCACATTACCTTAAGATATTCCTATTGATCTGTGCAAGAGGGAAAGAAAATACACTAAAGGTCCTCCAGTAAGCCTGCTTATTCTTGGTAAGGTAATATTACTAAAAAAGTTGTTCTGGAGTATTTTTTGTAACAGGGCAATCTAAAGTAGGCTGCTAGAGACTGGGTGGGAACACACCCTATTTTTTCACCATTCCACAGATGACAAGAGGATACTATGGACCTAGCACTGGAGGTTGATTTTCATACTTTAAGTTGGAGAAGTCCATACACTCAGCTATAGGTGTCATCAAACTTTTGTGGCAGCCATACTAGTAACTATCCGAATAATTAGTGTTACAGTGCTATTCCCAGCTGTCGGAACTGAGCCTTTTTTATAGGAAGAGTTCAACTGAAATTGCAGAAACCATGATAATTTTTATTATAAAACTAAGGTCAGACATAATTTTAAGTTTTTAAAGTCCTGATAAACAAGGTCATCACTAGGAAAATATGTTGATGCGTATCTGTTGTGGGAAAGTTTAAATGGCAGCATGTCTTTGCTGTAAAGGGGGTGGAAGGGGAAGGAGTGAAAAGCAAGAGGGAAGGAGTAAACAGAACAGAATAAAGTATTTTCTCTTTTAGAGTTATGGCATCTTTTTATCTCCGCATGTAGGTGATTGTGACTGTGCTGCAAAAGCTCAATTAGACATGAACTGTGATCTTTGGGGTACTGTATGGATGTTAAAATGAGATTAAGTTCTCTCCCACATAAATCTATTTCACTTTAGAATTTAGTATGGATGAAGCAGCTTTTATAAACCTTCCAACTAAAGAAACATAATGAGATCCTGACAACTTTACTAACAAGTGTCACTTTTCAAATATATAAATTTGGAAATTTATTTTTTTACTCTAATCTTCTGGAACCAAAATGTAGCTGATAATTCTAGGTGCTTGGGATAAGAAATGTACAACATAGGCTCCTCTCTTGATATCAGTAGCAACTGGAATTACCAAGTAGCCAAGATGTAGTGCTTCTTATGCTATGTATTCTACAGGTATTTAGTGAAATACTGTTGAATGACTGAAATTTGCAAAAGAAAGCAAAGAAGGAAAATGTCTCAAATTTTGAATTTATCACTTTACTTATGGCTTGAACTTTCAGCATAAGGCAGGAATGGATTTAGTAGGGGGTAGGTAGAGGAGTAGTCCCAATGCTACAAACAGAAAATAGAGATGAATTTTGTTTCACCTGTATTTTTCCATACGTAAGTTAGACTTCTAATTTTCCAGGGTGTTTTCAACATGGAGAATTTCAACATTGATAACTTAAAAATCACCAACAATCAACACTCAAAATGAGTCTATATTTCTTTTTTTTTTTGTTGTTAAGTTCTAAAATATCTTTGTTTGCTTTTGTATTTAGCAATACTAAATATAGTTGTAATCTAAGTGTTTCAAAAGATCAGGCAATGATTTTTCAGCACAATCTATTACTGAAGAAACTTGTGTGGAGGATTTTAAAATTTATTTTATAGAACTCATACCTCAAAAAGGTTCAGATTAGCTTTCAAGTTAGGCAAAATGAAAATATTTAAAGATATGTACTTTAATGGAACCAGTGAAATAGGTGCAGGAATGTGAATATACAATAATATTCAAATTTTGCCCACTTAGAACCTTTCCTTCCAACTAGCTCATAGCATAACATTTTTTGAGAAAAATGATAAAAATGTATCAAAGTCAGAACTATAATAAATGGATATAATTCTGCCAGTTGCTCCCTGCCCTGAGGTAGCTTCTTGAATCTGGTGGTACTAATTTGAAAACTGGGGAAAGAAATGGGTTATTGAGGACATTCATTGAGTCTGACTGCCATGTTGTGCAACTCATATACAAAACACATGTGCAGAGTGATGTGATTTTCACTTTCCTTTTCACATTTCAACCTTACTTTTAAACCTTATGACCTTTGAGAAACTTCCAATGGAATCGGGGCATCATAGAATCATAGAATCATAGAATAGTTAGGGTTGGAAAGGACCTTAAGATCATCTAGTCCCACCCCCCCTGCCGTGAGCAGGGACACCAAACACTAAACTATGTCGCGCAAGGCTCTGTCCAACCTGGCCTTGAGCACCTCCAGGGTTGGAGCATTCACAACTTCCTTGGGCAACCCATTCCAGTGCCTCACCAACCTCACTGCGAAGAACTTCTTCCTTAGATCTAACCTAAAGTTCCCCTGTTTAAGTTTAAACCCATTCCCCCTTGTCCTACCACTAGAGTCCCTAATGAAGAGTCCCTCCCCAGCATCCTTGTAGGCCCCGTTCAGATATTGGAAGGCTGCTATAAGGTCTCCATGTCCTTTTTATGTTGAGGACACCAGAACTGGACAGAATACTCCAAGTGAGGCCTCACAAGAGCAGAGTAGAGGGGCAGGATCACCTCCTTTGACCTGCTGGTCATGCTTCTTTTGATACAGCCCAGGATATGGTTGGCTTTCTGGGCTGCAAGCGCACACTGCCTGCTCATGTCGAGTTTCTCATCAATCACGACCCCCAAGTCCTTCTCCGCAGGGCTGCTTTGAATCTCTTCTCTGCCCAACCTGTAGCTGTGCCTGGGGTTGTGCCGACCCAGGTGTAGGACCTTGCACTTGTCTTGGTTAAACTTCATGAGGTTTGCATCGACCCACCTTACAAGCATGTCCAGGCCCCTCTGGATGGCAT
>NW_009918697.1:0-10028 GCF_000696875.1 Nestor notabilis
TTGCCGGCTGGGCTTGAACCACGACAGCGGCTGATACAGAGCAGTGTTCCATCATCTTAGTTTAAGTCAGAGTTTAGGCCAAATTTTGATATGCTTGTAGGACTTCGCTCCTCAAATACCTATGAGGTCAATGAGACTACTGTAGGAATAAGAGATTTTTCATTGTGGTAATCAAGTGTGTGAGATTCTGGTCCTTTGCTAGTATGCTGTTTTCCTTTTCTGCTGTCATACTTTCATTGCCCTTACATTGCATATTCTAGGGGACAGAGATTCTTATCTTATATGTTCATAAGTGTCTTCATGTATAGTATGAACATTTTTATGATAAAGACCTATTTTGCTAGCAACCAAGAACAGAGAGTATTGTTTTGCATCTTATGTACTTACTGAGTTTCTAGGAACACACAAAAACATATTTCATGAAGTTTCATAGCTGAGAAGAAAGAAATAACATCCTCAAAAGCTGGATCACTTTCTCCCACCAGGTTGTCTTCAGAGATACTTGCCCATTAAGAGAAAGCACAAAGTTTCAGTTTCAAGGGATGCATTTCTTATTTATTCTGGGTACAGTTGACAGGGTGACTCACTGCTCTGCTAATGAAAGCCTGGTGTTTCACCTTTAAAAAAATATATTCTGAATTCATTCAAGCAAACCAGATTTTACTTACTGCCTTTGTTCTGCTGTTTTAAGAGTAGGATTAGAGGACAATGCTTAAAGGTAGAATTAAAGAGACATGTTTGTCCCTGCATAAACATAAAATGAAAGCACACAATTAAAACTGCAGTGAACTGGAGAGGAAGGTGTACAGTGAGTAACAGCAGGTGTACAGGTCTGCATGTCTCGAACAAGATGTAATGTGATCGTAATCTCAGCCTTCCTGTGGACTGTGAATAAGAACATGAAACAAAGGAAGAAACTGGGGCCACATTCTCCCTTAGTGTAAAATGTCATTGGTCTGCTGAAGTAAATGGGACTCTGCTTAATCACCTTAGGTAAGGATTTCATCTTCTCAGCTCTTTCCCCAGCGGGAACCTTGCCAGGCTGTCACATAGGAGTCACTCCAACCCACCTGCCTGATCTTCTGCTTTCCCTTGCTTAGGTAGACAGTAGTATCCCTTGTTCCTGTAACCTGGATCTGGGGAATATGCCTTCATAGGAGGGAAGCTCTGCTGCTCTGCACTCATAACAGTGACATCTGCCCTGAGGCTCAGGTGTACCTTTCCCTGAGCCACTACTGAGTGGTCTTACTTCTCAAGGGCATGTATGTATCTAGACACACACGTATTTTACATGAGATTAAACCATATCTTAGTTTACTAACATAGAAAACATGCAGATCTAGGGAGAAAGAATCATGTGCTGAATGCCAGATTCATTTTTAATTCTGTTTTCTGATCACAGAATTTTATTTGGGTTTTGGGTCTCTGTATCTGAGTATTTATCTTTCCACCAGGTCACAGAGCATCTCTCCCTCTCTGCTGCCTGCTGGCCTGCTTGTCTATTTCTGACAGCCAAACGGAACACAATCCTCCAGCTGCCGTAAAAGTATGCTCTTCTCTCCCCACCCAGCTGCCTACTGAGTAATTCTGTGACGTTTCTAGATCTGTACTATGTCTGTGCTCTTAAATAATGCAATTACTTAGGATTTTCTACTTTCACATTGAGCAGTAAAGAAATCCCTATTTTTTCCCAGCTTTAGTTAACCAGTTGCTCAGTGCATTTTCACCTGAAAAGATGGCCTTTAGTCAGCAAATGTGTCTATAGGAATGATATTCTGTAATACTGGCACTTCCATATTAATGATTTAATAATTTATATATTTTTCATGAGCTTTATCTAGTTGCCACCCCACAATGACAGGTTGAGTGTCTTTTTAATCCCTGAGGATATTTTTATTTTCAATGAGTTTAAAGATAATTTTAAAGATAGGCACACATTATAATTTTCTGAAAGTTAAAAAGCAAAGGACAACCTGAATTCAGACCTGGAACCTGAATCTACTGATTGCTTTGGAGAACTAATTTCCTAAATACTTTACATCTTAGGCTGCAGCAAAATGAATGAAACAGTTCTTACTATAATCTGTTCAAAGAGAGGGAATTAATGGACATCTTGTTTCTGATTTCATTATAATAAAATGGGGAAGATTAGATAACTGCCAAAGCCAAACGTCTTAAAAAGAAATCCTGGTCCACTAAAGACGATATGATTTGCAGTGTTTTGAATGGTCCTAGCGTACCATTTCACTGGTTCATTGGGGAAGGTGGTGCAAAAAAGGCCCTTTTTCACATATACTGGTTTTCTGGGTCAAGTGGCAAAATATAAAAGATAAGGACAGGTGGCTTCAACACTTGATATAAAGCTTGGATGTTCATTATCATTTGGGGTAGGGAAGGCGTATCACGTGTCTGTGAGAACAAGCAGAGGAAAAGTAAGCGATAATCTAAAGTACAGACTTAAGCCCAATGCAACTGGAATAATACTTGAGAGTCATGATCTACCATGCTATTGTGATACTTTGACAGCTGTGAAGTAAATTAAGGTCTTCACTGCGATAAAATAGGATTTTAATATTTACTGCAGAAGGATTAAGTTTTAATTTTCTCGAGTCTCCTAAGAGCACTTTTCTGTTACACATTAGCTGAAAGAGGAGAAGAAATTTTGATCTTGTTCTAAGACTCCAATGTATTCTGCTGTTGGAGTGCACTGCAATATGCCTAGAGGGATGTTTTCACATTTACCTGAGTACAGCTCTTATATGCGAGCATACAGTAGCATTCCTTAGGTTCCGAGGAATGTGCTCTCATTTGCTGCAGTACAAAATTAAAAATAAAATAAAATCTACAGAAGAAAATCTGCTTTTAGCTGGTTAGTCCCCCAGGCATATTTGCTTCTTGTATCCACAGTTGGTTCACCTCAGATGGAGAAGCAGAGACCAGACTTGCCCTTGTTCCACATAAAAGCTTGTGCACAGTTTGGCAACTGCACTTCGCAAAGTCATTTCCTGTGAAACAGTAAAAGCCCTCAAAGAGAAGGAATAGTTTTGCTAAACTGGATAAGTAATACCTGCTTTTATGATTTCTAGTCTTAGGGAAGTAATTTTTCTCTATCCAAATTTCCATGGTATTGTTACATACACTGGATACTGTTTGCCCCTATTCTCCCTAGATTTCCACATCTTTTCTTACCCAACAGAGTGTTTCAGGAAAGTTTTGTATGCCTGTCTCTCCCTGCAGAGGCAGGTAAACTTCAGGTTCAACCCCATGCCCTTGTTCATACTGTCTCCTAGTGTGCGAGTGTAGCACAGAGAAGCAGGCACTGGAGAAACAAGTAAAACAAATGCAACTAATCAGAAGAAACAATGTTGATGGGTTCTTAGTTAAATTGCATTGAAATAGTCATTGTTAATTGTGTATTCTTTCAATGTTTCAGCTTACAGCCCTGGAGTTCGAAATTACCTATTAACGACACAGGAAGTACCAGGCAAGAAATGCCTGTTCCAGCTGCCTGACAGCACCAGCTAATGAGCTCAGATCCATTTTCAGAGGTGAGGAAGCAGGTTGTTTGCTCTATTCATTCTGTGTCAGGGTTGCCAGGATGTTGAACAAGGTTGTATTTACACAAGGAGTTCTTCGCTGATAGGAGAATACTGGTGTACTCTACTGGCAAAAGGCTTCTCTGCAATAGCAGAACTGTAGAAAGCTACCCCTTACAAGTGAGACAATGGTGGAAGTAAAACAGCTCTTTTTTCTAGCTTAACCCTTTTTAAATTAGAAAGTTCTGATAGATCCCCTCCTGACACCCCGATCCCATCCTGACACCCCGAATTCCTCCTGACACCCCAATCCCACCCTGACACCCCAATACCCTCCTGACACCCCGATAACCTCCTGAAACCCAGATCCCATCCTGACACCCCGATCCTGACACCCCGATCCCATCCTGACACCCAGATCCCCTCCTGACACCCCAATCCCCTCCTGACACCCCGATCCCTTCTTGACAAACAGATCTTGACACCCCGATCCCCTCTTGACACCCAGATACCCTCCTGATATCCCGATCCCCTCCTGACACCAAGATCCCATACTGACACCCAGATCCTGACACCCCGATCCCCTCCTGACACCCAGATCTGGAAACCCCGATTCCCTCCTGACACCAGGATCCCCTCCGGAGACCCAGATCCTAACACCCCGATCCCCTAATGACACCCCGATCCATTCCTGACACCCAGCTCCCCTCCTCACACCCTGATCCCTTCCTGACACCCCAATCCCATCCTGACACCCACATACCATCCTGACACCCCGATCCTGACACCCCGATCTCCTCCTGACACCCCGATCCCCTCCTGACACCCAGATCCTGACACCCCGATATCCTCCTCACACCCCGATACCCTCCATGTGCCTTAACTGCCATGAAGCAAAACATTTAAGGATGACAGGCTCTGGTGCTTCAGGGGAACACACAGTGGGGTGCATGCAGGACCCTGCCCCATCATGTTGCACATCAGTCAACAAGCTGGCCATCCAAGTGTAAATAAACATTGAAAATTGTGCAAATTAAAAGGGAGAGCAATTAATACATAATGTTCTATTGAAGTCCTTCTGCTTTTACTCAGGCTATGTGAAGCACAGTTGTTAATGCATGTAAGATTTTTTCAGCTGGCCACTCTTAGCTGCTTCCTGCACCTCAGATCGCTGTGTTCCCAAGTCAGCTGTGCATGCTATAGCTGGTGAGAAAGGCTGGAGCTATGTGACTGAAATACGGCAAATGGCTTTGCAATTGATTTTTTCTCTCCATTGTTAAGAAACATCAGATTGATTAAAAGATCCCACTGGGAGTTGTGACCTTCTCCCCCACTGGCTCTTTGTGATTTTGTTTGATTAAACACACTAGCCTGTGCTTTTCCAATGGCTTAAGAAGGAGAATGACACAAAAATATATTGTCAAAGGATCACCTTCTCATTCCAGGTATTTTTAACCTTGCACTGGTATTGGTTTCAGCTGTAACAGGTTCTCCAAGTCCCCGAGCTTCCCACTGGCAGTATTCATTGCCCAATGATGCCAATGGCAAGCCCATATTCTGCTCTGCCGTGTCTGGTTCCTCCCATCTAAACAAGCATGCATTGATGCCTGCTAGCAAACAAATGGAGAAAAAGACACAGAAAGCAGGTATCTTAACCTGCTATGTGCAAGGCCATCTGCAGCTACCTGGCAGCTAAATGTTTACTGGCTAGCAGGTGTGTCTTGTTGAAGACTTAATTGTCTATCACTATTATTAGTTACTAGTTACTGAGTGCCAACAATCTGTTCTCTGCTATACAGTAGGAGGCACAGCTTTCTCATCTTCAAACAGCTCGCATGAAAATATAATGAGAGAAGATAAGTAATAATCATAAACTACTTGGTACTTGGTTTGGCTTAACTCTTACAGAAATAGATTTCCTCTCCTTCTTTCCCACTAGTTCTTTTTTCTTTTAGTAGATTCCCTTAAAAAGGCACCCAAACCAGGAAAAAATGGATTTATGCAAGAGTTTATAGTGTGCCATCCTATTTAATTTGCTCCTAAAGCAGTGACTGGGATTACTGTATTGTCTAAATATGCATAAGGAGAGATTTCAAGCAACAGGGATTTCAAGCTCTCTTGTTACCTAATCCGCCTCTCAGACAGCTACATCATCCAATTAATGCTGGTTCTGTCAAGACTTTCAGACTCCTCTGGGAACAAAATATTGCTCCAGGGCCATGGGGACATTTGCTGGAGCAAGACAATCTATGTCGTCTAAACACAGAAGGTAAACTCCCTTGCTTCCTCCCCATACCTGAAGCTACTGGGAAAAAAACACCACAATAAAGAATTTCTGAAGTAATTTTTAAATGCATGACATGCTTGATATTGCATTACTTCCAAATGTCAGATTAGTCTTAATAGAAGTATGTTATTAAATAATCCAGTAATCACACCAATACCAGCTTCTGTTTGTCTGAAGAGTATATGAAAGAGAATACATAGCATAAACAGGAAGAAAAACACTTCTGTACAGACTAAGTAACTTAGTCACTTCTTTTGCAAAGTAAGTAAGTTTGGCACCTAGACCACCTAACTGCAGCAGTAAACAAATAGTAAATTCAAACAACTGTGTACTGAGAAACTTCACCCACATGCTAGCTGAATTCCTCGGGCCTGTATCTTTATATGAATTAACTCAATGCTTGAATGAGGTGATAAAAATAGGTAAGCTGCATGTGGCCCAAAGTCCTTTGGAAAAATGGGACTTATGCTTTTCTACAGGCTTTAAAATGACTATCCACTTTGAGTAGTCTGAGGGGTAATGAGATGGTTGGCCTGAAGTGAGTCATTAAACCAAAGCTACTGTCAGGTCTCTCCAAAAGCTAAGGTTTCATTCCTTAATTTTCCAGAAGGCTGAAGCTGGGCACCTCACTGATATCAAGTACAATTTGTCACACAAGGTAGTCTCTGCTTTGCTAGGATAGTGTCTAGTTGCCCACCCAACTGTGTACCTGCCATGGACAAAAGTGCAAAGACCTGCAGGAAAACTATTGTGGAGCAATAGTAGGAATGGTGGTTGTGGAACACTGCACCTAGTCCATAAAAACAGTGAGGATGGAAATGAGAAGTATATTCTGTTCTTTGTTCAAAAGTAATCTTAAATAACCAAAATTCACATGGAGCAGGTCAGGTAATTTTACTAATAATTAATCTTCAGAGATGTTTATGTGTAGTTGTCCGTATTATTTTGTCCTCAAAAGTTTAAAGATTTCTGATAAGTGCCTGTCCTCACTAGAATTGCTTTGCACAAAAACTGATGGTAGGAATAAAAATTATTGTATCAGTTAGACTACTAGGCTTTCTCCTAGACTTTGTTCTGATTTCTCTAAGTGCATTTCCCATGAATTTTCTTCAGTTTCACATGTTTTACAAAAGCAGTATATGTGTGTTACATCTTGGATTTTCATTAGAACATGTTCTTTCTGAACAGCACAGTTCCTAATGTTTCATATTCCACTCTGTCGTGGTTTAAGCCCAGCCGGCAACTTGGAACCACGCAGCCGCTCGCTCACTCCCCCCACTCTTCCTTCCTCCCCCCACTCCCAGAGGGATGGGGAGGAGAATTGAAGGAATGTAACTCCCACGGGTTAAGATAACAGCTCTCCAGTAACTAAGGTATAATACAAACCACTACTGCTACCAATAATAATGATAAGAGGAATAACAAGGGGAGAGGACACAACCGCTCACCACCCGCCGACCGATACCCAGCCCGACCCGAGCAGCGATCTGGGCCTTCCGGGTAACTCCCCCCAGTTTCTATACTGGGCATGACGTGCTGTGGTATGGAATACCCCTTTGGCCAGTTTGGGTCAGGTGTCCTGCCTCTGCTTCCTCCTGGCTTCCCCTCCTCTCTGGCAGAGCATGAGACTGAGAAAGTCCTTGGTCAGAGTAAACATTACTTAGCAACAACTAAAAACATCGGTGTTATCAGCGTTGTTCCCAGACTGAAAGTCAAAAACACAGCACTGCACCAGCTACTAAAAAGGAGAAAAAATGACTGCTGTAGCTGAACCCAGGACACACTCACATACAAAGCACACACTGTCAAAGAGAAACGGAGGATATATTTAAGTACATGATGTATATGGGTGACATTTCTCCAAGGCCTCCCAAGGCCAAAAGAGATGGAAACTGGCCTGAACATGTGTTTCAGAGATCCACTTCATGTATAAATTGAAGCAATACTGTTGTTATGCCTGATTTCTACACGATCTTCTCAGATGGCAGCCTGGCAGAAGAGAGCTCAGATGGTGGACAGCCAAGGGTCCTATTTTAGGGTACAGTGAGAATTAGAATAAAAAGAAAAGAAAATGTCCTTAGTGCTGGACAATGTCTTTCTTGAAAGTATTCAGTCTGAACACTGGGGACAAGACCTTTGCCCATGACTGTGCATAGCCCTGGACCAGCTTACACACTTATCAGAAGATGTGCAGACTGTAGGTGTAAAATGGGCAATTACCAAAGCATGAATTTGAAGAATAGGTTTAATTTGAGAAATAATTCTTGAAAATAGGTTCACAAAACAGCTGGGGAAGGGTGTCCCTTCAAGGCGTCCCAACAGCAGCCATCTAAAATGCATAAGGAGGTTCCTGAGCAGCCGTAGCCAGGCTCATCAGTGCTTCTTGTCTGTGAATGAAAATGCTCTTAGTATTAGGCTGTAAAGGTTACAACCCAAGTCATCCAGCATCCAGATGTAGAGGTCACCTGGGTGGATGGAATATATTACATGGAGGCATGAAATATTTTTTATTGGTTCTCTGGATCCAGTGATTGAGTTAAACTGTTCAATTGGGCCAGTGATGACTCAAGTAAGTGCCCACCTTTGTTAAGTGTCCTAAGTGTGACCACGATGTCTATTTCATTCACATCCTCTGTGTCAATTTAATCACTCCAGCCAAAGCGGAACACCTACAATGGGAAATATTTAACATTATCATCCATCAAACATAGCCAAGTGATTATAGCTGTTCCTGGAGATGTTATGAGGGAGCTGAATTCCCTTCTGGCAGAGGAAGGAAATTAATTTGGATTTACTGCTTTCTGGAAGGCTACTCAGTAGTTCAAACAGTAAAGAAGAATCCCACCAGCTCTCTGCAGCTTCTCTAAAACTTCTGTTTCTCTCACTACCCAATCCTAGCTGTCTTGCTGACTTTTTGATACTGTGTGGAAGTAAAATTGCTTTATCATGTCAGTTGTTGCCATACAGGCCCAGTGTGTTGCTTCTTCTCTGTGTTGCCTTTCCCCTCTTGTACCTCCAGTGGGAAGAAGTGGTACAAGGAGAATTGTTTTTACATAGACCTGTGAATAAACCTGGGAGTACAGAGTTGTTTTTTTATTGCCTGAAAGAGGTAACAGCCTGGGCTTCTTTTGTTGTGTTTTTCCTTCATGCGGATGAGTATTTATCATTACTCCTCATGCATCCACAGGAAACTATAAAACTGCCGTTCTGACCCAATAGCTAAATCCATCAACAAATCGACACTAATATACCTCACCAGCAGGTGACTCCTGCCTCAGTGGGAGGCACGCTTTTCTGGCGTGCTTACGGCTATACCTTACATACTGCTGAGGCAGTATGTATTGTCAGGGCAGCCAAACCACTGCCCTGTCAACTTTAAAAGATTCCCTGATGCTCAGGAAACTTAAGGATCCAGCTAGTGGCAACCTTAGATGTTCTTATTCTTGCTTTTCGCAGACGATTTATATTTCCTGAACCTCAGCCATTTTTTAGGCATACAAACTGGCCTGCTTCAGAGTTGAGATAATAAAAAAGACTAGGCAGTGAAAAATATCAAAGTTATTTCCATTTAAACCTAACCCACGTTCTTTCTGAAATTTCTCACTGAACTTCTAAAACACTGGACATTGATTTATTTTTTTTTTATTCATAACAAAACATTAAGCAAAACAAAACTCTTATTGAGAACATTCTTTACACTGTTCTAGAAAACAAAAAATATTCAGCTAAAGAGTTATTTTTATTATTCACTTTCATTATTTTATTATTTATTAGTATTTGAAGATGGTTTTAATTTTCAATTTCGGTTTTCAAAACAATTGACACCAAACCATCAGGTAAGCCCTTCTAGACTGATCCTTCTGTGGATAGTTTGAACGTGTGAATCTGCCTATCCATTTAGTCTTCAAAGTTGAAACTGAAAAACCCTCCAACATGATTTTTCTTTTTTTTTAACAGATTTATTTTTGTATATTTACCTTTATTTATTTGTATTTTTTGTATATATGAATAGACATTTAATTAGGTAATAAATTGGAAGAAATTACTTGCCTAAGTGAAATGAAAATAGCAGTACAATACTTGGAAAAAGTGCCTAAATAAAGCATGCTGGTTTACTTTTTTATTTTCCCACTTTTCACTTTTATTCATAGGCTTGTCTAGACTGTCACTGTCACTTTGGACACAAAGCTCACTGAAAGCCTTAT
>NW_009918697.1:10059-11021 GCF_000696875.1 Nestor notabilis
CTTGGTATAAGAAAAATTAACTTGTCTTATGAACTAGTGCTACTACAAACACAGTCCCGTATAGTTATTACTGCTTTGCCCAGACTAATTTGCTAAGGAGCAAGGTTGCCAGTGTAACAATGGATAAATGATCCTGCTTGTTATTATTTCTTTTGTATTACCTCCACTGAGAAAAAGATAAAGGTTACTTGGATTACATTATGGGGAAACTAATCTCTATCTCTGTTACTTTAGGGCTCTTTTCTGGAAGCAATCAGGGACAACTTGTTCATGCATGTTCCTCAGAATACCTTAAGGTTTTGTGGGCAGGTCACTGCTGTTCATAATGCATGGATTCAGGGCTCTCAGGGTCTGGGCCCTGCTGTGACATCCAGCTGCTGTAGCTTAATGGGCACCTACCAGGGCACAGAGTTTCTGAGCAAGCACACAAGCCCAGCTTATCAAGTATGTTATGAATACACATGGAGTATAGACTGCAGGTATTTGCCTGTTGTCCTCATGGTCTGACACTTCCAGCAGCATAATTGCAGTCTTTGCTGGTATTATATTTGTGCAGAAAACAAGCATTTGGGGAATATCATTTGGGTTTCTACCTAGGGAAAACTTCTGTGCTTCTCCTTGTGCACCGCACTATGAATGTCTCCTGGAGAACAGACATTTCTTGTTAGGTTTCTGTTTCCCCATGGTTTTCTTCTGGGAAAGGCAGGTGAAAGAGGGATGGGTTATTTCTTTTCATTACTCAGAGGCAAGGAGAATGGCAGAGGTCATTAATTCCTTTACCATGGCTGAGATCATTCTATTCACAGTTCTTTTACCTGGAAATATCTCTCTGTCTTAACACTCTGATAGATACTCCAGTGGTTTCAAGGTGAATGATGGATTGAGTATAATCTCCATCTCTCTCGTGGAGGTTGTTTTCCTTGAAGAGGGGAAGACTTCTTCATAAGTAGTTCCTGAACAGC
>NW_009918697.1:11052-26926 GCF_000696875.1 Nestor notabilis
TCACATATGAAAAGCCATACTTTAGGAGCTATTAAGAGGCAGTCATGTTCAGATAGATGCTGGGGAGAAGACTAAATAACAATACATGCTGCATCTGGCCATTTTTCATTTATTGCCATATATAAATCAAAGCCCATAGATGCTGAAGTTTATTTATGCAAATCTACAATTCTATTATTTATCTCTTTTCTCTCCTGGTCAATTTTTGGTTATGTTTTATGTCCTTCAGTTTTCTTTACCTTTACCTTTAAAAAGACTTCCCACATCCCTCTCCACTTTTTTTCACTTCAATTACTCTAAGTATAACTTTGCATTATAACCAGAGGGGAATACTACAACCAGCAGAAACAGGTGATTAGGTGATGTTGAGGCTTGATCATTATCAGCTTTTCTTTGACTTTTCTCAGGAATGCTATTGCTGTGCTGGAAGATGTTAATGGCTGCCATAAAGTTTTCCTTTGAACTGTAGAAAATTCCAGGCCTCATTAATCCCTTGGTTATGGTGGGCAACCCCCATTCAATCTAAACAAGCAGCAGCAGCTAAGCTCCTGTACTAAGTAAAATTGCTGAAAACAATAGAAGCCACCACCCAGGCAGTTATCTTACAAAGGAAAGCTGAAGCATGAACTAATTTGTGGAGAACAAAGAATTTTCCTGGGAATTTATTATATATTCGCTGGCTGAGACATCAACTGGTAGGAGCTAGGTGTTTAGAAGTAATCAGAAAGCTGGGAAAAAAACAAATAGGCGATGTGGGTGGCCCAGGGAGAAAGTCAAGAGTAAAAGCTTCTGTTGCGCAGAGTACCTACCGAAAAAGGAGTTGGAATTCTAAGCAAGGAAATAACCTTCTGCTGTTTGTTCCTACCACACTCAGGGAAATGATCTTTGTGTACATTTTTTGCAAATACACAAGATTTCATCAGAGAAACATCATCTAGCCCAAATCAACAGCTTCTCCTACTGAAAGAATCATGTCAAGATTGTCACTGGTAGCTAAATGTTTGGGTGGGACAGCAGTTTATTGAAAATGGGAGATATTTTGTGAAGTATGTTTGTTTGCTGAGACTGTAGGTATTTTCAACCTGAAGAAGGAATACAATTCATGTGCATGTCCAGTTCAGTGTGACACAGGGAATTGAGGCATCATGCAGCTCAGATTGTCTTTTGTTTTTCACCATAACACCAACTGCAGCATGAATCTGGTAGCTGAGTGATCCTCGTAATTGTACACGTGAAATACCAAAATGTAGTGGTGGATTTCTCCTTCGCTCTCACAATCCTTGCAAGGATAGTTCTCACTTTAATTGCTGTATATGGTTAAGTAAGATTAGAAGACCATAAATCTGCACTGAGTTGAGCCTAAGGCTAGATAGAGGTGTTTCAGGCTGCTGAGCTGGTTTGATCACTGTCAGAGCCTTTTTGAATGCATATAATTGTTCTAAAGAACCTGTTTTCTGTCAATAGGAGGTGGGCCACTGATGTTGTTTTATTAGGCCACAGTTTAATGATAGAACTTTAAAAAGCTTATATCTACTCTAATGCCACAAGGCTTTTTCCTCATTCATGCGATAATTTTGTAACCTACAGGATTTTTCAAGTTTAGAATTGTAATGAAACTTTACTGGAATTTCTTTCAAAGGCAATCAAAATTTGTGACTCAAATTTAATAAACTGTTATTTTACTATATCTCAAATGGTTTGGGGACTTTTTTTTTATTTTTACAGATATCTCTATTGTCTGTAGATTCATACATTTTTTTCCCCCATTTATCAGTATGGCCTTAGACTGATTAATTTATGAAAGAATATCTGAAGTACTTATTAGGTAATATCATCAATATTTCCTGTCCTTTAGGACTACTTACATGTATGTAACCTCCTAAGGACCCACTGTTGCCCATTCACACTGGGCTTTGGTCCATTTCCATCAGAAAAAGAAATTGCTCATGTAATCCAGACATCTCGAAATGTATCTGGATCCAGCAATGCACTCAGACTTGAGTCTTTTTGGATTTAAAATAAACATCTTGAAACATATTTGTATTTATCACCTAGTTATGAGACATCATTTGAAAAATTTTGCTGCTATGAGATGAGAATGGGAATGTCTTTCGGTTGTAGTATATGAAACACACATTCAGAAAAAACAGTTATAAATTGTTACAGCTATTTGATTTTGAAGCACTGCATCCAATCTCCTGAATTCCTACTCAAAAGAAAGCATATTAAAAACCAGAATCATAAAGGCTATCTTTAAGTTTTCCACTTTTTATAGACTTGCCAGGGCACCTAAGGTCCGAAAGGAAAAGGTATCTGTACTACATCTCTCCTCTCCCTTCCACCACACTCTGTGCCAGTGAGCATGTATGCTGTGTTGTTTGGGGAGTTTGCTCCCCTTGTAGTCTTCTCAATACCTAATCTGCAGACGAAAACCCTACCTGTTTGGCACTATCTTAACATTTCAGAAGTGCAAACTTTGCTTTGGAAATTCTTAACAGACTGCATTTTATTTTGGCTAATTTTATTGCTACAGTTATCTTGTAAAACACGAAATGGGGGGAAAAAAGGACATATATAGTATAACCAATGCCTTAAGCAAAAATAGCCCAGCTATCTAAGCTGACCTGCTGTTGGAAAATCTCCTAAGTAACTCCGATCCCTCCCTTCATCATTCTCTCATCCCCAAAGTAATAAAAGTGGAGTTAGAACAGCAAACACCTGGCATGTTGGTCACGCAGCATGACTTTACATTGTAATCATCTCATCAAGGAGCCGAAAATAGCATTGTGCTGCAGCATTCAAGCGGTACTGCTTCAGGAAGGAAGACAATAACCAGCATTTGGCAGCAGCCTACACGCTAACTGTGAGCGATACAGAGTATTCCACAAATTGTTTCCCTGCTCTCATCTTGAAAACATCCACCCTGCATCCCCTGGCAATGTATCACTGGGGCCCACACACTTCTTGTCTTCAACTAAAAGGTGGTGGGCATTTGCTGTGCTGCACACAGCCATAAAGCAGTCTTCTGTATAACAACACTTACTCCAGCTTTCAGCAAAATAGTGCATAAAATTAAATTAATTCTAGCATGTTCAGCGTGCCATAGAAATTGCAGGAAAGAATGACAGATAAAGGCTTTGTTTGAATGAATTAAGGTGAATCACGAGCAGATAAGAATCATGATACATAATTATTAGACTATCAGCAATCCAGGAATATAAGATTTAAAGTAGAAATTTGGACAAGAGATGTTGACCAAAGAGAATTTTTGAAGGCGATCAAGAAGGTGGAGAGTGTCTCAGCTAATATACCGTGGCAATGATAAGCAGGACTGTAGGAATCACAGGGATTAAAAAGAGGTTAGGACATAGACACTCCTTTCCAAAAATGGATGCCATAGTAACAGGAAAACTTCTTATGGATTTCTTAGGAAAAAAAAAAACCCAAACACAAACTTTAGAACTTGTAAATCTGAGTATTTTCATGTTCACTCATTCATATGCACAGGTAAAAAATTAATCATCAGTGGACCAGCTGCTGGTACAATTTTGTGTTTGGGGAACTGCATCTTTCATTATGAATGTTTTTTTACCACATGAATATTTTTTTATCATACAACTTCAGCACAGCTTTTTGGGTTGCTGTCTGCAGAAATACATTGGAAGTTACAAGATCAGCAAAGGGAAGAGGACTAGGGGACAGCAACTAGGAGTATCAGCAATGTTTATTCAAATTTGATGTTAGATTGGCAATTCAAATTAATTAGGGACAGTCAACTTGCATTCACTAGCCTGAAGAAACTGGTGGAGGTAATTCCTGATCTAAGTATGATTACTAAATTGCAGCATACTAGGAACAAGAATTCTGATTCCTAATATTGTTAACAGTTTCCGAAATGTCAGACAGAGTGACCCAGATATCTGTAGAGAATTATACATGTCCCTGTTCCCAGACAATGTGATAAAAAAGCTAGTGTTCCACTGGTTAAGAAATATATATACAATCAGCACAGCTTTATGTTATTTTATAGAAAATGGGTAAACATATATTCGTTCTCTGAGAAGATTGCTTCCATGCAAATTCCTTTATTTACCAAACTCGTGGTCTGTTAGGACATATTCTGGACACTTGAGTTAGTACTACATGGCTTTCTGATTAAAAAAATAATGCTATACAGAGTAATTAAGATGGATTAAGAACTGTCTAACCAGCAGGCCCACAAAAACAGTCACCAAAGGGAATTGCCCTCAAATAGAGGTGCTTCTACTGAAGCTTTGCAGGAGTTGGTGTTAAGCCATAACAACCTGCAATGTTTTCTTCTGCTGAAAAAAATGTTGATGAGAAAAGATGGGCAGAATGGTAATTAAGGAAGAGGGCAGGACAGTCACACAAACCAACCTGGACTGTGTAGTTAAATAATTCTCTGTTGAACAAAGCATCTAATAAGGTAGTCAGAGCAAAACTGCCTGTGCAGAAGTAGGAAATACAGAAGAAATCAAAGCTTTTTTTTCCCAGACATTTGGACACTGTTCAGAAACAGACATCTGTTCTCCGCAGAGCATGTTGTGATCACAGAAAATGATCAGTGAATTTTAACTGTGAGGCTGTGGAGGTTAACACTGGGAGTAGAAACTGTGGAGGTTAACACTGGGAGGGAAACAGCATATAGTAGATGACAGGAGACTTTTCCTCCTTGGTACTGAATGGGTGATGCTGCACAGGGCAAGGCATAATGAAGAACATCAGAAATAATTCTGAAGAAAATTGAAAGACTTTAAAGATTCAGAGTTTAGCTTGTTAAAACAAGATGATACACCAGTTAATTACAGAGTGTAAGTACCACAAGCAGGAAGAAACTAGTGGTTAGCAGAGGGTTTTTTCATTCTAGCAGAAAGGAGCATAATGAGAAACCAGGAACGCAAGCTAAACTCATGTGATGTTAAATTAGAAATAATAGATATCTGTTTTCCCCAGTACTGAAGGTGATTACCTTCTGGAAAATGCTTCAAAGGGAAACACCAATTTATCTGTTTTTAATATCTTTAGTTTAACATTTGAATTGGGCCTGATGCTGAAGCCATGAGAAAAAAATGTTAAGATTTGTGCAAAGAGTGGCTTTTCTGGTTCCCAGAACTTTTGCATTCATTGCAGGTGATGCTTTAAGATCCTGTTTCTACACAAGCCTTTATTGTGTGTGTATTTTTAATGGAGTATGTTTGTCTGAGTTCCCCTTTTTGAACAGTCTATCATGTGGTAATCATTAGGGTAGGGCCTGATTTGTACTTCTAATTCAAGAGGCAAAATTTAGTCTAATCATCTATGTTTTCTTTCCCTTAGGCTGACAAGCTTTATTTTCACTTTTTTGTTGTTGTTGTAACATGGAACTAGGCAGAAGGTGAAATGTGAGCATTTTTGTAAAATTAAAATTTAAGCAATGGGTTAGCTAATGCATTATTTTTTTCCCCAAGGCTATTCTCAGGTGAAAAATGAAAACCTGATGGCTATTTTGCTGCGAGATATGCTATTGTGTCTCATATGCTATCATTTTGTGGTGCTTGGCAAAGAGGCATCTTTAGATAGAGGAAGACATGAAAAATACGAGGGAGAGTAACCTATAAGAAAGGAGAATGCAGTTTGCCATGTTTGAATTCTATGTGATGCTCAGCCTCATTATTTTTCCCCAGTGAAAGTCAGGAAGTTTTCAAATAATTCTGTTTTAGCATGTTAGGTATGCTGGAACAAGGGAAAAAGCAAGAGACTACCTGTAATTCTTGTGCAGGACAGAGGGGTTTCTTTTCAGATTCTAACATCTTCAATTGCCTTTCTAACCAATACATCACTTCTGCTGATTACATTTGCTAAAATGATATAAATTGAAGAAAATCAGCCCTGGCACAGTACATTTTAGAATATAAAGATATAAACACACTGGAGAGTAGCTACTTGAATCAGAGTAGTTAAGCAGTCATGGCTAACACTCGTCATTTAAGATTGATGACCACTGTTTGTTCAACTGGAGTATGAGCTGAATATACATTTACAGCTGCTTGCATTGATTCCTTCTGGGGACTGGAACCATAAATGCATGTTTCTAAATGCCTGTTACAGCAAAAATGAGTGTTGTGCCTTGTGCCCCTTCCAGTTTTTGGTTTATTCATCCTAGATTGCTTAGTGTGTGGCTGCAGACCAGCAGACAAATGGGACTCGATGCTTCTCTCTGCACAATATTGCTCTATGACTTAGTTAACATTAGAGGAAACTTCTACCTAATCGATTTTTAGCTTATTGTGAATTCTTGGACTGGTGTCACAGAAACACACCAATATGATTTGTGCCATCTTCAGTAATTCTGTGAGAGAGAATGACTGAAAAGTCAGGAAGAGTGATTTACCATGTCATTCCTGAGAGTGGGTCTCTTCTGTTTGGAGATGGAGACAACTGGCAGTAAAAAAAGCTCATGTTGCCACTTGGCATTGACAGTCTGCCAACAATAATTCTTAGCATTTATATAATGCTGTAAGGGCATTAGCTAATTAATTCTTACAACACCACTGGGAGGTGAGTCACTGAACACCTTTAGAAAGACCTTTATTTTAGTACCTCTGGCAATGTTATATGCTGAAATGCACAGATTACTCGTATTCATCTCAAGCAGAAGCTAGAAAGTGATGTTCATATTTTATGGGTTTTTTAGAAATAAAAGTAAGCAATAACAAAAAAGAAAAATCCCAGAAGCCTAGAAATGAGAGATGTTTATGCTTTTAAATCGTGATTCAAGTCCGCCTTGTGTCAGTAATGAATAAAAGGGAATTCCACCGAATAACTAGTGGATTTCAAAAGAAATCTCAAGGGATAGTAACTGGTGTCAAATCAAAACCCACTAATGCACTTGCTGTAAAGCAGCATCTCTATTCTACTGTTCATAGGAGGGAAAAGCATTAAAAATTTAAAAAATCATTTTTCTCACCTTGACAGATGGGCCTCCCAGACAGCACTGAAAGATGACATTATTTTGCCAGAGCAGAGCAACACTGCTTGCCAAAGCCTACCCTGCTGCAGCAGTGGGATTTTAATTTTTCTCCACTTAAAACGCTCCTTTTTGGGGGTGAGGACTGGTTTATGTTGATGAGGACTCATGCTGTTGTTCATCTGGGCACAGCCACAGTACTGTCCTCGGCAGGTTAAAGTTTATCCTTGCATTTTCCCCTTCTGGTAGGTGACAGCTGGTGACAGGCTTGCTTTCTCCACTGCCATCCCAGTCTCTCCTCCTCCCAGGGCACCCCACAGCTCTAGGGCTACTGGCCGCATCTGGGCTCTGATGGGCCATCAACACTGCAGCCGCTGAGCACATTTTGCAGATGACAGAGAGGGGCAGAGTGCTTACCCCAGTGCTGTTTCTAGTGGAGGCAGGTGTAACATATACAGTGAAAAGCTAGAAATACTGTTGAGCTACAAATGAATAAATTCTCCTCTTATGCTCACCCAGAATGTCTCGTTTCCTAGACTGGTAAATACTGCCAACAGTTTCTATTTAAAAGCAGCCTGCTCTCTCTCCAGTCCGGGTATAAAACACACAAACTGGTAACTTTCCTGTGAGCACTATGGCTACAAATGAGGGAGAAGAAGGACCTTTCAGAAGGGAAGGTGCCATCACATCTGTGTCAGCCAAATAGCGTGCTGTTTGTTGTGTTGGTACTGTACTTGCACACAGAAGTGTATTTTTGTACACGGAAGTACAGCAAACTTCTGGTATTTCTATTTCTCCTGTACACCACTGATTTTTTATGGAGAAGGAATGACTTCTTTGGGATTAAACTACTCAGAAAATGTACTGTTTATGTTTCTGAAATATATGAAAAATTAAAAATAATTCATGTTAAAATCAATGAGTTGCATTAGGAGTCATATATTCACACAACATTTTGTTGATTTACTTGTTTGCTGCAAGGACTACTGAATGCAAAATACATCACAAGAACACCTCCCTAAAATACCCAACTGTTACAAGCCATAGTTGATTAAAATACTTAACATATGTGCTGTGACAAGCTTAAGCTTTACATATAATGATAATGAATATGTAAAAACTAACATTGGCAGTTTCTAGAATATTGATGTTTTGCATACAAATGTGCGTGTGTATGCATATATATGTGTATATGTACATATGTATTCATAAGTTTAGATCTTTTAATATACAGGCTTTTGATTACGTATTTTGTATAATCAGGTATGCTCATAATGAAGACAAATATATTGCAATCGATACTTTTCTGGATTGTCACAGATACATTTTTCTTTATATAAAGCAAAAGCACACATCAGAGTTGTTTTTCAATCTAATGTCTGTAAGACAATAATAAAATGCAGTATGTAAGTAATCTATAACTGTTTTTTCACCACAGACCTGTAACTTGTCTGCCAACATACTTAGAGCATTGACACACACACCTGCATTCTGTGGCAGAGATTTAATATATTGATAATGTCATATTTGATTTTTTAAGCATAAAAAGTAACCTGTAAAAATTCAGTAATTCTTGTTAGTTGAATTCAGGATTGATTCGTTCTTTGTCTTAGCTCTAAAATAAATTCAGGAAATTCTTTAATGAGGTACCTTTAGAAACTGCATTTCAGCCAAACACCTCAGAAACACATTCAGAAGCATCTAGCAATGCTGTATTCTCATGTAATTTGATTAACAGGCATGACCGAAGTCTGAAGGTTTCAATAGTTTTCAAGTTTATAAAAAAGCAGATGAAAAATCTTTCTGATTTTTGACAACATGTCTATAAGCAGGCTTCAGATTTTTGAGAGATTATCTTCATAGACCAAAGGATGTCTGTGGCAAAAGACAAGTAACTAGCACTATTTATATAAGCTCTTTTTTTTCCAGTAGTGTTTTACTATTTTGTGTTTTGGCACACTGCTCTCTACTACTTATCTTTATTATTAAAAAAGACTCAGCGATGACTCTACTGCCTTATTTAATGCAATATTTCAGTTGTAAACAGTAATCGATTGATACCTCTTTGCTTTCTTCCCCCAAGGAATGCCAATTTGTCCCTGGTGGAGCCAGCAGTGTCTGCCAGCTCCCTGCTCATCACGGGAGTAGCCAGAGGGCTGGGATGGATGCGTTGGTAATGCAGTGTGGGGACTGTTTGTCTGAAGAACTCAAATGAAACCAGGAAGCATGATCAAGATAAAGATTTTAATGATGTTTGCCTTATTATAGTTATGAAGCCTGTCCGTTGTGTCTTCCCCATCATTTACTCAAATTGCTAAGTCGTTTTCAAGTTCTTCCTACAATTAATGTGAATGAAGCTGATTGTTGACTTCCTAGAAACCTTTGCTGCTCAATCTCCATTCATTAAAAGCTGTCGTGAACAGTGGTCAGGCACAAACGAGGTGCTTAAAATTTATACCATACTTACAAAGTAAAGCGTAGGTTAAATGTTTAGAAGAGACTCATTTATTTTAGTTGTTCAGTTTAGTCACTGCAGAACCTGATGATGTAGATTATGACAACAAAACAGAGTTTTGGTGAAATTTGAACAACAAAACGGAATGCAGAATCATTTTACTGTGCCAATATGAGTTTCTGACATGAACTGTTCTAAAACTGTTTTTCTCAAAGTCCAAAGAAGGTTGAGACTATTTGCTGACAGGTTTCCTCAACCACACTTGAGAGAAGAAAACATGTCATGTGAGGGTGTTTGTGCAGTAGTGGTGTGAATGTTCCACAAAGTCACGAACTAGCTCTCTGTTATTTCCTCTGCCTATACACTATTTTCAGGTCTACTTAATGCCTAATTCTTTAGCTTCCATGCAATTGTTTTTTATATCTCCTGTGATAAACTTTTAGAATGTTATTTCGTATGCATACGTGTACATACAAAGGTTTTACAGCATAAGTTATGAATATTTGACAGTATTTTCTTGGATGATGCAAGAAGGAAAGTCTGGAGCAAGGAAGAATTACCAGCCGTGGAGAAGGTACAGGTTCATGAGCACTGAAGGAAAATGCAGCATCTTTCATATGAGAAGAGGCTGAGAGGGCTGGGATTGTTCAGATTGGAGAAGAGAAAGCTCAGGGGAGCTCTTTTTCATGTGTATGTCCCATCCATGTCCCATCCACATGATGGAAGAGAAGGAATAATTTTCTTAGTAGTGTCCACTGGCAGGATAAGAGGCAATGGACACCAATTAAGATATATGACATTCCATCTGAGCACAAGAAAACACTTTTTACTGTGCAGGCGATCAAATGCTGAACCAGGTTTTCAAAGACAGGCTATGTGTTCTCCATCCCTGCACATACTCAAAACCTGAATGGACATGGTCTAGGTGACTCTGCTTTAGCAAGGTAGTGGTGGACTAGATGGTCTCGGGGGAACCCTGCCAGCCTGAAAGCTGTGAAGATAAACCAGCCAAAATCTCTGAAATTTGGTAGTATGTAGGAAGTATTGTTCCCAGTATTGAGGCTTTCAAAAGCTGTCTCAGACCCTCAAACAAAGCAGATAGATATTCTTATTCAACTTTTTCTTTGCCATGCCATTTTACTTTGGTGATACTCACTAGTGTATGTCCTTTTCCCTCCTTCTGCTGTTCACATTTTCTGACAAGAAAATGGACAAAGAAACCTAAGAAATGTTGACAGAGGTTGGTCAGAGTAAGTAGGGTAGTGTTGAAGTTAGAACAAAGTTCCTAGGCCTTGCATGGCGCTAACTATTGCAGGGTCTGGGTAGAATAACTCAGCTATCACTCAGCCTCAGGAGCCTCATCCATGCCATGCCTAATTGGGACCACGGAACATATCCAGGCAGGCATTCCTCCTTCATGGGAGCGTTTAGTGTGCCACATCTAAACTCCTTCTTCAGTGTATGCTACTCACTTCCTCATTAGACTGCAGGGTCTAACAGTGCTATTGGTTTCTTTGCTAAACCTCCATGCCTCTGAATTACTCACTGGCAAGCAGAGATTTAGATAAAGTTGAAAAGTCCAAGTAAACAGTCTTTCCCAGTGCTGGTGCTGAAAGCAAAGGGAAATCCATTTTTGAAAGAAAATGTGCAACACAGAATGAAAAGCTCTGCAGTTGATTTATGCCTTAAGACTGGATCTACATTTAAAACAGAGATGATTGATCATAATTTTATGTTTCAGAATCCAAAAAGCACATGCTGAAAATCCTTTTTTCAGCTGTTATCTGTCTGTCTCAAAGGAGCTTACTTTTTATCAGTGAAGTTTCCCAGATGCTGGAGTTCTGTTTCTGAGCGTGGGATGCAGTGCCTGACATCCACACTGTGCTTAGCAGCTAGATTCTCACAAGGAGAAAAAAGTCCTGCATTCCAATAGGAAGTATAATGCTTGTTGGGAATGCAGTAGGAAATGAAATTTGGAAGTTTTTTTTATCCCAGATGTTCACTGGGGCAAGGACAGGAACCCAGAACTTTTTTTCTGGTAGATAAATGCCAAAGACTACTGTGCCAAGCAACAGTTGCTTATACTGTATGGTCCATTTAATACTTTGTTCATCGGTGGATTCCAGAAAAATTTCTGCAGAAAGGACTGTGATTACTTGTATACATGCACATGTGTACAGTTCAGCATGTATTCTGAGCTAAACATCTCAAACATGTGGGAAGTATGGCTTCACATCACATTAGTCAGAAGAAGAAAATGAACACACATGTACCAAAAAATATGAGTGCTCTAACAAATGAGCACTCACATTATTTTTGGTAAATGATACAATGGTGAATGGTAAAAGCCTATGGTCTCAAGAGGGGGAAAAAAAAAAGATAAAGTGCTATTTAGTTTAATGTAAACTTCTCTTTGTCTTCAGTGTTTCCAGCTGAGTAGCAAATGTCAGGTTAAGTCAGCGTGTTGATTTCTGGAGACCCCATTCATAAGCACATTCTGCATGGAAAACATGCAGAACTTGTATCTCACTACTGCGTGAACATTGCATCTCATGATAAAATGAACTTGAATCTTACTGCAATTCTGCTGTAATTCTCACTGAATGTAATGGGTGAGCTTGAAATAGAGAAGGATTAAGTCTTCATTAGATCTCAGAGAAGTTTGGATAAATGTCATATGATTCTTCTTGGGCTAAGATTTCATGAGACAAAATGACATAAATCAACAACTTACTATAGTTAAAAGGGGGCAGCCTTTTCCCCTCCCTGCTCCATTCCCCCTGTCCTCCTCTGCTCCAACGCTTATGTTGTGAGCACAGGATACTGGTCTGTTCCATGAGCTGTTTCAACTCACCGATATGGTAGAAAATTAAAGAAAAAGGCATGGCCTATTTTTCTTCCTCTGTAATGAGATGGATTAGCTTACAGAGGGCTGAACACTAAAGACACTGGAAGGAATGCTTGGGCTCATGAGATCAGGAGGAAAGAAAGGCAGAAAAGATATGGGTGGCAGGAACAGAAAATAAGGGGAAAGCAGCGCTCCCCCTTTTCACAAAACAAGCTGTTAGACCATTACTGAAATACAAGATACTCTTCTCTGCCTGTTATATGCATAGTCTTTCTTGCACCAAAAGTTAGCTTTCTTCAGAGGAATGCTCCTAAATGCAAATTTAGATGGTAACACTGTGCTCAGTGAAGCTATGGACCTGCACTGCAACTCAAGTCTCCACTTTGTTGAGGTTTGACAGGTTCCTTAGTCTCAATCAAATGGCAAATTCAGAGTAACTCTTCAGTTGGAAGGTTCTGTCCTACAGAAGCTCATCAAAACAGATTACGAGTCCCTAAAACTGGGACCATATCTCATAGTTTTGGCTTATGCGTTTGACTCTTCAGTTAGCACATTAAACTCTCTCACTAATGCATTTCAGTGTGATTGTTGCATTTAGTGATAGATTAAATTCATCCAGTCATGGACCTGCTACTTCATAATTTTAACTTCAGAACACCTGAAGGGTATTACTTATTTCTGACTCATTGTTTCCTGCTTAAATAACAAGATCACAATGTAAGAGTCTCCTTACTGCTCTCTGAGGATTATTAATGCTCTCTTTCCACTGACCTTTAAAAATTTCTGATAAGGAATTAAGTCATAGCTATGGTTTAGATTATTAGATCAACTCATCAATGCAGTGGGAAAAATTAGCAAACTTTCAGCTCAACAACTCTTCTAACCAAAAGCTAGTCTGCTTTTCTTCAATTCTCATTTGCTCTGATGGAAGGTAACTTCTCTATACAAAATACCTTGCAGATTCATTTAGGTCAGCACATCCAAACCAGCATTACAATTGTTATTAAAGTATTCAGCAGTCTTCTAAATTTAATCAGGAATAAAGCAGTTTATCCCAGAGGTGTATTATGCTTCTGAGTGGCCAACCAGGTGTTTCTGGGTAGTCTGGAATTCAAATTCACACTTTTCTCACATATCATTACACCCATCTCCTCACCAGGGATGGTCAACCTGTGTATAAAGACAAACAGGTCCACTACCCTGTCTTCAACTCAAGACAGGGTTAATTTGTCCATAACTTTTTTCCCTAGTGCCAATACAAACACTAGATGCAAAACATGATGGTGGTATGTACTGAATCATGAGGCTTGTTAATTTATCCCATGGTGGTTCTATTACCCACAAGGTCCTGAGCTGATGCACTGCCTAGCCAACTGCTACTCACCAAGGTACCTCAGCTTTCACGTGGCCAGTGCCACAGCAGGGCAAAACACAACTGGTCCATGTAACAACCCTTCTGTGATGCAGTTTGTGTGCCGTGGAACTAGCAACAACACTTCATCCCTGGGATCATAACTAGCAGACCTGGTATATGAAATGTACCTTTGGAAATTATAATATGATACCACTCAAACAGTCTCTATTCCATTCACACTGTGCTGTGTACTGTCTTGGGAGACTAATAGTCATGGTTGTGATGGGGTATAAACAGCACCTAACATAATTTCTAAAGTTGCACCCATCCAGGATAAATAATCTGGAGAAATAACTAGTCTGTAGCAAAGAAAGTGGAAAACAAGATCTGTAACAAGTGTAAGAAGCAGTATCTTTCAGAAATGTTCCATGAACTATTTCCTAAGGCTTTTTAACAAAAGCCATTCCTATTCAGAAGTAAGTTTACAAAAAAGTGCATGTATGTAACACACTTTAATACATGCTATTCTTTCCATTCATTCTCACAGAAGATGTAATCTTATCTGTAGTATGTGCCATCAGAGGCTGCTTCACACCAGTCTGTCAGACTCTATCGGAGAACTTTTCCGCTGTTGACAGGTTTGACAGGTTTCTTCCGTTTAAAATGGGTCTTTTGCATCGCACTAAACATATGCAATCTGATAGTTTGGGTAATAAATACCTTGTTCAGTACCTGTTATCATGTTCTGGTTTGATTTAAAAAGTAGAACCATACAAATTTATTTCTTCTATTTGCATTTTTCTTATTGACTTGGAAAACGTAAAACCGTCACTGAAAATTTTCAGCCATACAAAGAATGCTGAGATGGTAAATAATGGAGATGTTGTACTATTAGGTATTAAATAATTTGAATTTCTTGTTAACTTGGCAGCAGCCAAACAGTAGATCTACTGAGGCTAACAAGAAGTCATGACTTTCCAAATACAGACCACATAGACATTTTCATTTAATATACAATAGTAATAGTTTTCTTGCTGCCTTTGTTCTGCAGGCCTACATCAACTTTCTCCTTAACATGGATCATTACCATGTCTACTCAGATTTAGCTCTGCCCAGGGACTAAACTTCACTAAGGGATGGAGATAAGTGGAGAGCTGCTGTTAACACTCAGCTTGCACTTAAAGTAAGAGTTAACATTACCAAACACACTTCGAGATTTGGAAACTCCACCTTTCTGACTTTGGAAAAGAATTGGAATCATACTAGGAAATGAGTTAATGTCAGCTCACAGTGAAAAATGTGATCCGAAGGACTTATATGATGAAAGATATGCACAGATTTAGGGAGAGAGAAAAAAAAAAATAAACATATGGCCACTCGCTTCTTCCCTCTTTCTCTCCTCTATGATGGCACTCCTACAGTTGCTCTTGTTCTGGTATGTGCATTTCAGAACGATGAAAAAAATTTTATAAAGAGCCATAAGAATGATGAAGAATTAGAAAACATTTGTGTAATACAAGGCTCAAGAAGCTCAGTTCCATTTAACTTACTGAAAGAAAGGAGGAAGGTACAGGAACATAGCCTGTAAATACCTATAAGAGAAATGTGACAAGAGACAGCTCTCCAATCTATCCCACAAATGTGTAACAGCACCTAATGGAAGGTAAAGAGGTAAAGTTGACGAAATCTAGTCTAGATTAGAAATAAAATGTAATTTTAAAAAGTGAAGGCAGTTAAGCAGTGGAACAATTTTTAGATGTTAGAGTGAATTTTCATTTCTCACATTCTTAAATCAAAGTCAGGCCTATTTATAAGATATATTTCTCTATTTTAACTACAGCTATTGAAATCAGCTACTAAAGTGAGACATTTTCTATATTCTATATGTATTGCAGGCCTGATCACAAAAATCCCTTATAATTTTAACACTGGTATATTTTCTGCTGTTACTTCCAGAGTTACTGACACAAGATGAATGCAAGTGTATATGGGCTCAATTGCAAGGCACATTTAACTCTTATCAATAGCCTCTTTGTTAGGACTTCTGTGTGGAGATGAGTTGGACCCTGTCAACCTTCTTACACTGTCTGTTTATCATTGCTCTTAAATGAAATAAACCACCTCAATTGAAAATGCACGCACTCCAAAATACAGCATTCATTTTTTTAGAAGTTTTTCTGTACTTGAATTCTGACAAGCACCATGTGCAGAGGGACAGCAGAGAACACATGGGAGCAACGCTAGCAGGAA
>NW_009918697.1:26957-42373 GCF_000696875.1 Nestor notabilis
TCTCTCGCAGTAATTTCAGCCCCTACCCTGGAAAACCAGACGTTGCTTGTTTGCCTTCTAGTGGCTTGAGTTTAGAATAGTTTTAGCCAAGAATAGGTTTTACAAAAGAGCTAAGTGAAACTGAGAAGTTATTAGCTCACAGACACTTACTATTATTATAACAAGTTCTGAAATGTCAAGATGCCTTTGGTGGGAAACATCTGTGAAATGCCACATGCTGTATTAAGAATGTGTAAGGACTAGATCAGTGGTAAATGTACGTGAAGTAGCTCTAGAGAATCATGATTTTTTAAAGAAAAAATATTATCAAAGTAGATGTGGCTTCTCTGGTAACAGTGACTTTTCATTTAACCCACTACACTAGTATTTTTGGAAATCTTTGGCACAGCTGTGTCTCTGAAACAGTGGTCTCACTGGAGCTGCTCCATTTAGTGTGGGATGGGTCACCCCGGTGCAACTGGGCCTACCGAATATAGCAAAAAAGACTGAGTGTGCTTTACACGTCATAACATAATTTGAAATGGCCTTCACAGATTCCGTTCATTCCCTCCTGGAATATTTGAGACTAAGAGTATGATGTAAGGACTAATCCCTAAATTGATGCAATACAGATAGATGATCCTGTTCCTACTGTTACTAAGGATGTATGTTCATGTTCCTGTTTCCTTTAATGAAACTTACATTGACTTACATTACTGCTCAGGGCTAGATTACAGCAATATATGAAGCAGTAACATATGAACTTACCCACCTGAACCTTTTATAATGTGATATCTTAATGTGTACTTAACTGATCCTGTTAGTGAATGAAAACTGCTGTGTTAGGATGAATGTATTTTTTTCTAAAACACATTCTTGCTTTTTAGCACTTTTTTCGCCTTTACCATCTAAACTATATTTAGATTTACAGGATGGGGGTTTATGTTAATAATATACTGTTCCATTCCAAGAGGCATAAACTCATTCAGAGACAATCTGTGTCTGCTGATGTTTCAAATCTTGCTGATCTTTCTCCTCTGCACTCTGGAGTACTAGTGACTGTCTCTGTGCTAGCTGGACTAAATTAGTCTGCACTTCTCTGATCCATTCTGCTGAATACTGAATGCTTATGACAAAGCTCTGTTGCTTATATGCCATTCTGCTAAATTTAAATGGGTCAGAAACTCTCACCATGCTGTCACAAAAGCTATTTTTAAAGTTAATACAGCTCAGAGCTGGATTAATAAGCGCACATCCCTCTCACTGTGCGTGAGCTCAGTATGGTCCAGCAGGAAATCATGCCCTTGGCAAGCACACGTGAGGAGCATCTTTCTGTGTCAATGCTCATGGCCACCTCTTCACGTGGCCTACTGCCCTCTTGCAACATGGTCACACAGCTGACTTTGGGTGTCCATAAAAGCAAGGACAGGTTTAGAGCCGTACAAGGAATGACACTGTGAATACCAGCTCTTCAGCAGTCCTACATGTGACAGCACTGGTAGCACATGCCCACTTCTCATCATTTGTATGTTACTAAAAGTGTATCAGAACTGTCAAGAATACAGAATTTCTGGCACGTAATTCTGGCTGCCAAAAATACATACATTCTGCACTGGGAGAAGACAAGAGAAAAGCATGAGAATTGGATTCTTCCTAAATCAATTTGTATTAATAATTAGTTAGTCTAAGTTAGTCTCAGATCAAAAGAGTTCTCTCTCTTTTTTTTTTTTTTTTCTTTTAATATGGAAAAGCTTTCCATATATACATATGATAGATGTTGTTTAGATGTGATACACACTCAAGCCTTTAGTGCTCATTTTCTACACAGGAGCCCCACATAGTTGAACTAAGACATTTCACAAGTGACCTACGGCTGTCTCTTGTGTGAGATGTGGCAGCAGCAATATGCAACAGGAATATTTTCCCTAGTTGAAGCAAGACAACATAAGGACTGTCAATTACTCAAATATTTACTTATTTCAGTTTGTGAATGAGCCATTATTCCATTTTGCAACAATATTTGAACATCCAAATGCCATTCAGTGTACTGTACATTTTGCTCTTGAAAAATATCCTCTAGCAAAATTGCTATGAGAAACACAGAACAACTTTACCTTCTAATTCTATTTCCACCTCAGATAACTTTGAAAAAGAAACATTTTTTCAGTAAGATGAGAAACCAAATGAGTGTGGATAGTAAAAGTCAAAAGAGAGGAAGAAAATAGACTCTTTAAATGTCTCCAAAAAGTAAGTATTGCCTGCTCACTCTCTGAAGAGTCCTTATGACCTATTAATTGATAGGTGTAACCGATTAAAACCTATACAGAGTTATTCTGGGACATGAACCAAATTATATTTCTGGTTTCTGGCTGGACATCAGACTAAGGAAAATCAAGTTTCTTGGAAATGCAGCTGTCTTAATGCACTAAACCCAAGATTATTTCAAGCAGGGAAAGCCAATTAAATGAAGAGAATTACAAGTTAAGACAGTATTAGCCATCTTAAAAACTTAAAAACCTGAAAATAACAGTTTGACTCATCTGCACTAATGATCAGATTGTAATTTCGTATGATTTTACATGTCAAGTTCAAGTAGCAGCATTAATATAGTATCATTTTTTCATTATTTCATTGTGGAAGTGTCCTGTTAAAAACCTGAACTTCTTGTTCATACTTAACTAGTCAGATTAACAAAACACAAGCTTCTCTTTGGTGTAACTACAAGTTACATTATTTTACTTACACAGACATTATCAAATCAAACTCTCTAACAAAAACATGCCTGAATGGAGTCTCTTTACTCATACACCAGTGATTATGAAAAAAAATATCTCATTTGTTCAATAATCCAGATTCTTCAGAATGTTTTCTGCAAATCCTAGTCTTGGTTTGAATGTGTCTCATGCTTTTGCAGTCAGTCTCTTGGTCTGCCATCTGCTCACTGAAGCTCTATGTGTGTCTACAAACAACCTCATAGAGAGGGCAAGGCCATAGAGGTTTCTAAGCCCAGAAAACGATGATAGTAATAAAGTAGAAGGAAATGGTCATTATGCATATATGAACAACAGACCCTGAATGTATTCAGCTACTCTACAATTAGTTTTTTTCTTATTTTGAAAATTTATTCGCAGACACACACACATACATACCCAGCCTTGGTGAGTCACAAGTAAGGGAGCTGAAAATTTGGAGTTAAGGAGTGACTGTAATGCATTACCAGAAGACCACTACCTCTTAAAATAGCAGTGTTTTGTCAAAAGTATACTTACATTTATGTGACTATTCTAGGAATATCAGAGAAAGAAATGGGACATGAAAACTCTGCAGATGATCTCCAGGAACTGCTAATATAGGCATTGGAATAAACCTAAACTCAAGCTAACGCTTGTGTCTAAAAATCTGTAAGCACTTCAAGAAAAGTCTGTGATTGGATAGAAGTGATATCTTGTTTGAATAAACACAAATTTACACATATTTGTGTAAATATGCCTCCTCAACCTTCCCATTTTATCTAAACACTATTAAGGGAGCTTTTAGAGATGAACCTGACAAAAAGGATGTTATACCTCTGCTTCCATCCCAGTCAAAGAGAACAACATTAAGGTTTTACAGGCAGAAAGGATGTCTGACTGACGGAAAGATCCTGGTAACACCCTTTAATAAAGTGGGATTGCACAGTCCTGAGGTGATTATGGAGAAAGAACTGCCAAATACATGCTATTCAAATTCATGGGTAATAGTTACGTTCTAGAGACAATACGTAGGCCAGTATGTTAGGCAGCTGGGTATCAATAAATTACCACTGTCTGTTTGCACCAGCTGGTAAATCTCCCAGTTCTGGCCAGCCTGGGTCTTTTCTAGTGTGTGTTAAGATAATCTGTATTTCTGAGAATCATGATCTTTCCAAGCTTGGCTTCCAGCCAGAAGCCAAGTCACAGCACTGAAGAAGGCTGCTTTTGGGTTCGGAACAGACATTTTGTACCAAGTTACGGGATTTGGGCTGGAAAGGAAGATACATTGGAGGATAAACTAAAGGCAAGGCAAACTCTGGACACTGGAACTAACAAAATATTCATGACGCTAATAAATTTTGTCTGATCTGCCAATGTAGCCAGGGAATCAGGAAGGCTAGAAGACAAATATGTGTAAAGTGTTACAGACCCCACAGTGAAAAAAAGAGGCTTGAATGGATCTCAGATGTCTTTTATCCTGGATCAAATGGCAAAGCATTTCCTATTCTCAGTTTTTACAGTCCAATCTATCACTGGCTGATAGCATCTGTGGGACATACTGCAAGTCAGTGCATCTTACAATTCCCTCTCATGGCTTGACAAGAAATATCTACTCAGCCTGCCCACTGGGTTTTGCAGATACAGCAGAAATCACCAAAAATCAGTGTTTTATTCTCATCCAAGCTTGTTTGGGAAGTTAATATCTGTCCCAGCTCTTTCATAGTACACAAACACGGACAAAGAGTGTCCTTGAAACAAAAACAAGAAGTTCCAGGAACCTATTTGTAACAGAGCTTTAAAAGGAAGATCTACCACTTGTTTTCCCCAAATCACTACTAGTTTTCCTAAAGGTGCTAAGAGTACTAGTGGCAGGCTAAGCTGAGGCTTTAGAGTTGTTCCTAAGAGTGCTGGCCCTGAAGAGCTACTGGAGAAAGGGTCTGAAACTGGAAAGAAATCTAGGAGAAATCTTGTATGCAGATTTGACACCAGTCCTCTAGTAGCTTTAAATTAAAAAACAAGTGAAAAATAAAAAATGAGGTTCCAAAGAACAACGAAGATAATCACTACAATTGCACACCAGCACACTGATGTTTTTCATTCAAGCATATCGTAAAACTGCCATTCTCCTATATCAATGCACCTGATTTCTCTGCACCATTCCCTTCTTTTTTATGTTTTTATTAGATAAGTCCCTAATAAAGAAGTTAAGGAGATTTCAAAATTTCTGGGCATGTTATCAATAGAATTACAGGTCAGAGAGCTAGAACCTTTGGCAAAACCTAGAGAGAAAAGTCATTCACTTGGGACATATTTGTGCAGTTACAGTGAGTTTGCAATTCAAGTTTGAAAGAAAAAGAAAGGACAGTTCTTAGTGCTAGAAAGCATTGCAAAAACTGAGGCAACCAAGGAGAATCTTGAAATCTGTTTCTTTTCTTTGGATTTTAGAAAAAGATTGAGAGCAAGTTGCTCCCCATGACACTGGGAATATATTTATTACTTGACTATGGACTGCCATCTGATGGTTGTAGTTAATAATGCTGAAGGACATGTTGAATCACTCAATGATTTTTCACTACAGTTAAGAATGTCTAGAAAATTCCAGCATTGCTTTACAGAACAGCTGTGACTTTAAGTAGAATTTTCCAGGAATCATGAAGCTCATGCATGTCTGGCTAAGAGTTTTTCTGGAAAGGAACACAATCTCCTCTTGTTACCAGGGTTTAATGACCTGTCCTGGGTGTACCAAAGAAGGCCTCTCACAACAGGGAGAATATGACGCCACAGCTCACGGTGGAAGCCTTGTTAACAGAGGGTAGGGCTCTTTGAGAAGACGTGTCTCGCCTTCCCAGGCTGAAACATGAAGTAGTTCAGTGCTGAAGAAACTGATAGAAACTGTTGAGAACCATGCCAGTTGTATCTAAAATCTAATGCTCTTTTTTTAACGAACCAGCTGAGAAACTGTCAACAAATATCCAATATCAATGGAGCTATCTTCACAGTTTAGGGAGCATTACAAATGAGAATGAAGACGAGGAAGATGATTATTTTTGGTTTTCCAGCTGCTTCTCCCAGCAGCGCTTATGCTTGCTACATATTGGAAGGTATTCTCAGTATCAATGAACTGAAAAACTTCCCTTTTCTTTATATGTCAAAGAGTGTGTTAGCCAGAAATGTTTATTCTGACTGAAGGACTGGCATTGAAGAATGCCTTGTCATAATATAATCTCAGAATTCAGGGAGAACATAAATATTTCAGGATTAACTGCTTTTTGGTTTGTATATCAGGAAAAATCTTATTAAAAATAAAATATAACAAAACATATTGTGCTGAGTATCTGGCTGTACTGCTCAAAGGAATATCTACCATGCTGGAGGAAAAAAACCCAGCTGTTTTAAAATATGAAATGTGATTGTTCAGATAATCAATATTCAGGTTAAACATGTTATTAAGAATAATTTTGTTGCAATGTGTTTTATTATAATTCTTTTAACTTTTAGCTTCTCAAATAAAATGCAAAGGGTCAATGGTTGATACGTGTATATCGTACAATCTCATTTAAGCAAAGTTTTGGCAATACTTATTCACGCTAAATTCCTTAGTTCTTCACATGCTGACTGAAAAAGTACAAAATCATGCAGTAACAACAAAAGGTCAGGACATAAATAATCACTGCTTAAATCCTTAAAGTAGCCACACAACATGTGAATTTTAGCATCTATGCATGTACATTTGAGTAGAATTTCACGTGTATTTGGATAAGTAATGCTTATCTCTGGAAGAAATGTTCATTGTTTTGACCACTAGAAGGCCTCCTTATACTGACGAAGCTCTGCAGGAAAGCCATGATGCTTTTCCTCTGCTTAGTTTACAAATCATTGGGTTAAAGAAAAAAAGTAAAATGTGATTAAATTTTTAAAATGTTTTTCTTTCCGACCACATCAAATTTTTATTTTAGATTTATAGTGCTCTAAAGGGTTACATTTGAGAAATACTTCTAGCAACAGATTTCTTTTCTCATAGTCCTCTGCACTGAATGCTTATGATTATTGTTTGTATGCTCTGTGCTGGGAGTTTTCTTCAGATAACCTTCTCTTGCACTTTTTGTCTTCCCTAACAGGCACAGCTGAGTCACCTGTGCCATACCTAAGGTAAGAAAAGGTTAGAGTCTTCTCATATTATGCTCTGGAGTTCATATCTTCTGTTTAATAACAAATATAAGTGTAAAATTTATACACTTACATTTGTCTGAAGCAGTATATGGGAGATTGGACTAGTTCTTTGTAATATATTTTCTTTTTATGAGACAAATCTAGAACTCTGAATTTATACCGAAACATATGCTGGTAAATCAGCACTTTTAAGCTGTCTAAACGTAAATCTTTTCAAATTTCAAAACCTTTAAATTGTATTGCACATCGTATGTGAATATTTTCCCATTGCACATCTGCATTTGCACTGGACATACAAATATTTGAAACAAATTTCATACAAATTAGATACTATCTCATTCTGCAGTTCTTAGATATTCTGACTGTCTTCAAATCTTTCCTACTCGGTCATCCTCAGACAAAAATATCATGTTGTAAAACTAGGCCACTGTTGCAAATGAGATGGACCAAAAATGTGAAAAGCATACACTGTCTTAGACTGCTTTCAAGTTTCCTAAAGAAGGGTCAGGTTTGATACTTCAAAATAATGGCATTTAAAATCAGTGGACTCTCTCCAGAACTTGAAACTCTATTACTGTACTTCATTTAGACTTGCTCTAAAGTAGTATTAATTGATTTAAGAATCACAGGTGAGAGCAGCAATACATATTCTTAATATTTTCAAGGATGCAGTCATCTTATTTACTACAAATATTCCTTTCTTGTACTAGAAAAAAGTACAGATAAGCCAGAGCTTGTAATATTACATGGTATGGTTTCATTATAATACTCTGTGATGACGGGAGATAATCATTACAATCTAGACTATTGTGACAGGAAGTTCCAAAATTAGTTATTTTTAATTTTTATGACTCTCACCAACAAGGAGGAGCTAGTGGGGAGTATAACGTATTGGATGTAGCAACCATATATGGGATGTAGTGACCTTGGATGTAGTGACCATAAAATGGTGGGGTTCAAGATCCTTAGGGCAACAAGGAGGCTGCGCAGCAACTCACTACCCTGGGCTTCAGGAGAGCTGACTTTGCCTTCCCAGGCATTTGCTCAGTACATGGGATAAAGCCCTGCAGAGAAGAGGGGTCCAAGAAAGCTGGTTAATATTCATCTTCTCCAAGCTCAGAAGTGATGCATCCCAAGAAAAAGCAAGCCAGGCAAAAGTGCCAGGAGGCCTGCATGGGTGACATGCTGGAGGAAAGGGATGCCATCCAGAGGGACCAGGACAGGCTTGAGACGTGGGCCAGTAAAACCTCATGAAGTTCAACAAGGCCATGCGCAAGGTCCTACACCTGGGTCAGGGCAATCCCAGGCACAGCTACAGGTTGGACAGAGACTGGACAGAGAGTAGCCCTGAGGAGAAGGACTTGGGGGTGTTGGTCGATGAGAAACTCAACATGACCCTGCTGTGTGCACTTGCAGCCCAGAAACCAACCATATCCTGGGCTGCATCACCTGCATTCACCAGCAGGTGAAGTGAATCTGACCCTCTGCTCTGCTCTCGTGAGACCCCACATGGAGTACTTCAGCTCTGGGGGCCCCCAACACACAAAGGACACAGACCTGCTTGATCAGGTCCAGAGGAGGGTCACAAACACGATCCAAGGGCTGGAGCACCTCCCATATGAAGACAGGCTGAGAAAGTTGGGGTTGTTCAGCCTGGAGAAAAGAAGAGTCCGGGGAGACCTCAGAGCAGCCTTCACTGTGAGGGTGGTGAGACACTGGCACAGGGCGCCCAGAGAAGCTGTGGCTGGCCCCTTCCCGGCAGTGTTCAAGGCCAGGTTGGAGCTTTGAGCAACCTGGTCTAGTGGAAAGTGTCCCTGCCCATGGCCGGGGGGGGTGGGATCTTCAAGGCGCCTTCTAACCCAAACAATTCTATGATTCTATGAATTATTTGCTTGCACAACATTCAGTCACATACTTTTCCTCTCGTGCAGAGATTTTAAGTGTAAAAATGGATATTTTTTTTTTAAATTAACACTCACTTGAGAATGTAGGCTGTGAGCTTTAAGTAACTTTTTAATGACCATTGAAGTTAAGCCAAATAATTATGTGAAGGTAATTTACATGAGTTTGGTTTTGCCACTTCAACCCAAAGCCAGTGATAAAAGAATTGCCCAGTTCCTTGCAATGTATATGAAAACACCTAGCGCCAGTGATTCAACAGAATGAGACTGAAAATTTCTCCACAGAGAAATCTACATAAATGTTCCATATTCATTCATCTCCTGTTTTATAGTGTAAGCACTCTTTAGATATCACACATCTAAAGCACAACATGGAAACTCAAACAGCAAAAGGCTGAAAAGCAGATATTTTTCTGTCAGAACATTTTACCAGATAGTAAGCATGGTTTTTATTTATTCTTCCCTGAAACTCTGGAGATGAAGCATGATGAATGCAGCCTAGTTACCGGCTTTTTGTTCAACCAAATGTGCACCTGGTACTTCCACAGCTGGAAGCTGCTTTTCAAATTATGCATACCAGGGTTGGATACTTACAGGGTGGGCACCAGAGCTTGAGCAGGTTTTTGACAAGATCTGGGCCCTGGAAGCCAAGACACCTCCAAATCAGTGTCAATGAGAGGCAGGTACTTCCAGCTTTCCTGAATTTAAAAGTCTCTGGAAGCTGACTCTTTTACCTCACACACTCAACTGGTCTCATCTTGCCGCTGTGAGCATCATCCCACTTCCAGCTCCTGCTAGGTTTCAACTGTCACACTGAACCACCAATTTGAGAATGAAAACTGTGGTCTGGCTCATCACTCTTGAAAGATTACCACCACAACCACCACCGCCACCACCACCACTACCCTCCCCCCCTTCCCCCCCGCAGTAATTACAGGCTCTGTATTACAGGAAAAGCATGACAGAGAACAAAATTTCCCCTCCCATCAGCACCAGACATCTCTGTTCACCAGGGAAGCATTTTGATAGTAAGGGATATTCTAAGTGTAGACTATGCAACAGATACCTGTACTACCTGTATGGTATGGGAATAAGTGAACTCTCTGAGCTGTTCTCAACTTAGTCATAGGTTGTATCTGTGAACATAAGTATCTCCTTTAACTTCTCATCACCTCAGTTTCCCTAGGGTAAAATAGGTAGGATTCATTAACATTTGAAAAGCCATCTGAGATCTTGAGATGGAAGGCAATGCATTGCAGATCAAAGAGAACTGTGCACCAATACTGATAAAAAGAACACCACAGCTCAAGCTGTAGCCTTAAGTACACCATTAGATTAACCTCAGTGAAATTTAACTGCATGAGTGGAGGTTTTGAAGGATGCCCAAGGACATGGGTAAACTCTTGAGGATCTGATGGATGTCTTCAAAGTCTCCTCAGGTATCCTCTCACTTTAATGGGAATTATGAGTATTTCTGACCTGCCAGGACTGGTTTGTAGACATACAATGTGCTTGCAATTTTATTTAGCATCTGTTTAAGCAAAACCTTAGTACAAAAAAAAATCCCTGATACAGAAGGAATGAACCAAAAGACCTTTTATCTGTAAGAACCCAGGTGAAAGGAAGAGTGGATGATGAAACAACTTTTTTGAGGTGGTTGGTAATTTATGGAATGAGGTGTGATGAAGAGCATCACAAACATGCCTAGACTAAATACAGGTATAATAATATAATCTTCTTCTTTGTGCTTTTATGCAAAAAGATCTATAAGTTCTTTAAAAAAAATCACCAGACAATTCTTCTTTTCCATTATCCTTTTCAGGCATATAGCCCATGATTTTATCCCTTGCGAGGGAGAAGAGAGGAAGACACAGTCTGTTTGGTTAACAGAATAAAGTCCTCTTCTGACCTGAGTCTTAGCAAACTGTTATTTTTAGCTTTCCCACAGCTAATGACAAATCCTTTGTGCTGTGACATAAGCCATTGTTTAAAAGGAAACCTAAACTGACTGTGACTGTTCTTCTCAAGTAATAGTGTTGGCCTGAAAACCGCAGGTATTTAAAGCTTTGTCTTATGTCATTCTTCTTTAAGGTTGTAACAACATTGCAACAAAGTACCCTCACACGTTCTTTATCCACAGTCTGAACTTGTGAGAAATAGCAGATACCAAAGCAACTGATTAATGTGCTATTCAGGCAAGATTCCGATTTAGCCTGGATGTATCCAGCAATAATGTTTTTAATCTCAACTTTGCCATCAAGCACCTTTATTTCTCCATGCAGCAGAATTACCCTAATTATCTGGCATTCCTTTATTTCTTTTTCTTTTCTTCTCTTTTCTTTCCTTTTCTTTCCTTTTCCTTTCCTTTTCTTTTCCTTTTTTCTTTTCTTTTCCTTTTCCTTTTTTCTTTTCCTTTCCTTTTCCTTTTTTCTTTTTCTTTTCTTTTCTTTTCCTTTTCTTTTCTTTTTTTTTCTTCTCTTTTCTTTTCATATTAAACATTAAAAGGCTGCTCCAGAGCTCAGAGCACCTCCTCAGCTATAAATCAACAAACAGAAATACTTCAGTCTAGCCTTCAGAACTCATAGATATTCTTGCACACAAACTTATCCACAATGAGCTTGGGTCCTCACCTGCCCCCACTCTGCATTTTGCCTTTTGCAGCTGCCTAGACAATATACACACCAGACAGCATGCCTTGGGAGAGAATGCTGTCATATCACTGCAGCTCAGATAGTCCAGAATTGTTCATTAATGCTTGTCACTGAGAGATGGAAAAGGTATTGGTTCTGTAAAATAAATCAGGGATTTTCCTTTCAACTTCATGTTGTTAAGCTTGGGGTGTTTCCATCAGTGCAAAGGGAAGCAACAAATGCTCAGATGACTTGGAAACACCCTCTGAGCACTTGAAGAGACTTCCTGTAGTGTAGTTTTTGGAAGATCCCCAAAGTTCAAGGTCCCTACTCCATGTGCTGTTTTTTCCCTTTTCAGTTCACTAGAAATGTTCACCTCCTTTCTTTTTCTCCTGCTTATAGCAATTACAGATCCATTGAAACAACTGCACCTCCATTAAGAATACACACCCTCCCTTTCCACTTCTCTCTTGTTAATTCTACTTCTCACTGTCTCCTGGACACCTTTCCATCAGTGCTTAATTTTCTTCTCTATTCAGCCTCTGTTAATATTCACAGTTTCTCCTGAATGTAACATATTCATTACTTGTCTCTAGCTAGAAACCGTACCCTCTTTCCCATCACCATAACATTTATTCTCCCAGCACCACCTGCTCATGCTTCTGCTGGTGGTTACTGGCTCTGCCCTCCCAGCTCTCCCACTGCTCTCCTGCCTGGATGCTGGGGGCTGGGGAGAAACAGCTGATGGTTTTCCAACAAGTGTTTTAGGTGAACTGCTAGTTCCAGATAAGTACATGAGCACATCAGGACTGAATTAGCATACAGGATTTTATATAACAAGACAAGAGTTAATGGAATGATATTTAGGTGCCTAGGTACAAAACTGTGCTGTTGAAAACTTCTCATGTGCTACACAATCCTGCTGACCTCTAAACTGATTACTTTTTCAGGTTTTCAAGATTTAAAGTTCTGCAAATTAGTGCCTTGCTAGTATTTACACATGACTTTGATTTCTGGGCAATGCAATACACTTATTAACACAAGCTTAACAGCCCAGATCTCAAAAAATACAGAGGTATGTGTTGCTTTCTTTTGAAATGCTCGAGGTGCTCCCAGAATTCATGCATAAAATAAGACTAACTACCTACCATGTGGGAGGCCTGGGTTTAATTCTGTCTTTTAAGGAATTCAAGCTAATGTTATTTCTCAGGAATGAGTCCTAAAAACAGATGATAGACAATGCTGGCCTGAGCTGGTGGGAGATGATAGTCTGTACTTCAGACCTAGTGTTAGAGCCAGATCCTCCCATCCTTCTATCTGCGTGCTGAATAACTTTATGGCTACAAAATTTACATAGCAGTGAGGTTTCCCAGAGTTGGGGATTCCGAGTAGTTTTCCCAGTTATTTATTTGTTCCTCTCTGCACTACTATTTTGAACCTACATAGTTAAAAATATGTAATTCCAAGAATAGGTTGGTGCTACCAAAATGGCTTTTTGGAGATGTTTTTCATTATGGTTCTCTTCAAGTCCAGAAGTTGAGTGAAGCTTACAGTAAATGCTGCAAAATTTATCAAGACTCATGGTTTCCATACAAGGATCCCAGCGCAGCTTTATGCTCATAATTTTATTTATGCAATCAATTGTATTTATACAGCATATTTAAACAGGATTTACTTTGTTAATACATTGTATTTACAGTATATGTATAAAACAAAAGACCCCTCTGTTTTGTCAGGATTTTACAGTAAGCCAAACTTATCTATTGCTTTTCCCTGTGCTTTCACCCTCATTGTTCCAACTTTTGCTTTATGACACTGTTCCCCATACTACCATTGGTAGGGGCTAGTATATCTCAATCACATATTGGTTAAGGACACAGATTTTGTGCCCAAGAAAATAAGCTTTATAAGTAGCAATGGATAATTTTCATGTGCTTTAAAAAATGTTGAATTTGATTTCTAGCCATACCACAGAGAAGTTTAAAATAATTATGCAATAGAGAGATAAAAATAGGAAAAGAGAAAGGCTGGGATATTTTTTTAGGTATATGGCTTTTGTGCTACATATTTTGTGCCCAGTATGGTGGTTAAACTTGTAAACCCACCAAGGTCAAGTCTGAAATTCAGAATAGAGATGAACTTGATTTTGTCAGGATCAATTTGTGGCAACAGCAGTTTTATCAGCAGGGTGTAGTAACTACAGTAGACAACTGCAAAGCTGTCAGTTGAATCTCTGAGAAGCCTATTATCAGATAGGGTGATAATTATTATTACAGTCCCATCATCTTGGTTTTGCTGAAATATTCTTCTAGAAAAGTGAGAAAATAATTGACAGACATGATACAGAGAATGACATAACTTGTCTTTCAGAGACTACCTTTACAATAGACCTCTACCTCATTCCTCACCTTACTGTGTAAAAATGACTGAAAAGACATGCGCAAAAAGGTGAAGGCACTATAGAAAAACCTAGACACTTTATTATTAGAGACTGAAACTCTGTGGTAAAATCCTGTACATTCCACACAGAACTCAGCTTGAACACCAGAAAAGGAATCTTCTTATATAATACTGATTAAGTTGTATCAGTTATAACATTGCTGCCAAAGACTTTAAACAATACCTATAAAAGTTTAAAAATAATCTCTGAGAGGAATGTAGAGGGAGAAGAGTGTAGACATGTACAAAGACATAATTACCAACATCTAAAAGTACTAGACAGGTGAGAAAAGGAGTTATAGAAATGAAATAACAGAAGGACTGGCCCATCAGACAAGGCATAGGTTCTGTCTTTGCAGTGGCTTGCTATGACCACACACATGTGGTGCCCATAGAAAGTTCATTCTAAGTTCCTGTCCAAGGTCACTTCCTTGTGATTGCACAAAAGACAGAAATATTTCACTTTCTGGTATTGTCCCTGTGGCAAGCAGCTTTCTTCATAGCAGCTTTGAAAATATCACACAGCAAGGAATGTACATAGCAGATGCCTTGGAAGAATACAGAGTACCATGTGCTTCCTGCACTGTTCTCTCCCTCTAGGCTTCTGCATTGCATGTAATCTAGGGGAAAGAGGAAGAAGGGCAGCAGAAATTATTTTGTTTTTCTATCTGACTATCTAAGTTTTCTAAATTTCTCCAAATACCACTGTCTGCAATGTACAGATATGTAAATAATATATCAATAATTGCATGTAGAAGACAGCAACTATCTCATCTTGCATGCTGTCTACAGATGAAAGAATCTCAGTGACTACTATGAATTTTTACTCCTTAAATTGCCAAGATTTTCTAGTTCAAATTAAAGACAAATTGTAGTGGAGGCTTCTGAAATTTTGGTTTGCTTTTCTTTCTCTTTAAACCACATTACTTGTTTCTAACAGAAACGTTCCATTCGGTAAAAACCTCTAACATGTTCTCTCAGAGCCTCACAGCTCAAGAAGACCATGTCATTTTCTAAAATTAGAACACAATTCCAGGTCAACATAAAAAAAAGAACGAGGCTAAAAATAGCCTCTATACTTCCTTCTCTCTTTCTTCCTAATCAATTTCTCTAATTATTTTTTATAGGCTTAGAGTGATAATTTTGTTTTGATTATCTGCCTTTAGATATAATTTGCTTCTATGTCTCTCAGACACAGACGCTTCCTGCACTGCAAAGATATACAGCTGTTTCTGGATAGTCAATGTACTGCTGTTACAGTAAACACATCAATCTTCTGGTATTAAATCCTGCAGCTAAATTGTAAGTCTTGTCAAGAGATTTTGAAATTTTGTTGCTGATGCATCCAGAGAGAAGATCAAGCTTTATCTGATTATTTCTCCCTCTGCCATTCTTTAGTTCAAAGGTCCTGTCTGTGCTTTGGAGTGTGCCAGGTAGGTTGAAGTTCATCAAAAACACATTAAAAACAGCAGAAAAGATAGGCGGTGCAAGCCTTCCCCTGCTGCCTTGCCAGTAAGTGGGCACGGAAGGACATATATAGAATCATAGAATCATAGAATACTTAG